>NC_133371.1:46888988-46966016 GCF_049309525.1 Garra rufa | reverse complement strand
GCCCTTGCTGAGAGAGTGGCCTGCAGTCATGAGGAGCAGGCTGGTGAAACTCTGCCCCCATGTGCCAGCGGCCGGTACTACAGCTCACATCCCCATACCTGAAGGAGCCTCCCCCCGGGTCATTCGGCTTGTTTTTCTGGTTTCCTGAGAGCTGTATGGTGACGCCCGCAGGGCTTTTGCCCGTCTGGATAGCCGCAGGCTTCCCTAAAGTACCTGGGAAAAAGACAAGACAGCATTATCATGAACTTGCACACCTATTTATTTTAAACCTGACGCTGTCTGGAGCTCAACCAGCTCAGCTCAGAAACATTTCACACTAAGATATCATATTTTGCAATAAAGCCTGTTTTAGAAAAAAAGATCTGCATTGTGACATTATTTTCTTGACAATTAAACACATTTTGTGACCCTGGACCACAAAACCAGTCTTAAGTGGCATGGGTATATTTTTCGTTGGGATATTAAGTAAAGATCATGTTCCATGAAGATATTTTCTACATTTCCTACTGTAAATATATCAAAACTTAATTTTTGATTAGTAATACAGTATGCATTGCTAAGAACTTAATTTGGACAACTTTAAAAGGCGATTTTCTCCATTTTTAATTTTTTTTGCACCCTCAGATTCCAGACTTTCAAATAGTTGCATCTCAGCCAAATATTGTACTATCCTAACAAACCACACATCAATGGGAAGCTTATTTATTATTAATTTATTATTTTACAAATTAAAAATGTATTCCTTAATTTAAAAAAAAAATGTACCCTTATGACTGGTTTTGTGGTTCAGGGTCATATTTGACTACAAAAGCCTCATTACTGTAGCATCTCTGGATAGTTTTTTGTAACTCACTTTTTTCTTGTTATAGATTCTCATTAATATAATACTTTATTTTTACAGTATTAACTGTATTAAATTAATTTAGCAAAAATAAAAGCCATAAAAATGAATAAATCTATAAATAAAATCACATAAATGAACATGAATCTATAAATTAAACTATAAATTATTGATTTGATCATATATGTATTTAAAATCAATGATATAAAATATTTACATTACAGAAAATACGATTTTTTTGCAATATCTTCATTGAAATCTATCGGGTAATGTCTGTAATTCTCACAGAAATATTGTCACACAGAACACATGCTTCATTTTCTTTCAAATAAAAACAAAAAATAAAATAATAATCAATAATAAATCAAAATGCATGGCAATACTTTACTTGAAACCTATTTGCATTAATGCATTATATAGGTATTCATTGTATAAATAATTGAGACTCAAGTTAAAATGCTTTAGAATATTTGCAAATTCATTGTAACATCTGAAATTGGTTGTTTATCATGTTTTAATGCATTATACACTGAATCGATACGTATTATGACTGTGGTTACAAATATTATAAGGTGCATTACAGGGCATAATTAATGCATTATATATAAAAGCTTCAAGTAAAGTGTTCCCAAAGAGATTAACAATGAATAATACTTTGTCATTTTTTCCAATTTGACTTTATGATGAAATAAAAAGTGGGCAAATTCTTGACAGTTTTCATGAAAAGCACAGAAAAAGAGAAACAGCAGGACGAGATGCCATTTTTACTGATTCTCTGCTTTTGTCTACATGCATCTCTCTGTTTTTTTTTATATTTTTCTCTCTGTCTGTCTCTATACACTCCTCAATGTGTCGACACACACACACAGTGACTGCCAGGGTGCATTTGAACGTGATTTTAAGAGGCATGTTCTTAGCCCACAGCTACAGAAGACGATATTTTTAGAAACTTTCCCCCTGAAAATCCACTTAAAGGGCTAAAATATAACAGATCAGACAAAGATGGACAGGAACAGAAAGACTCAAATCTGTATGCGCACACCTGTATGTGTGTGAGATGCAAAGCTCATAAATGAATGAATGAATAAATAAAATGGCAGTTTTAAAGGTCATCTATGTGTTGTGTTGTGTTGTGCGTCTCAGGAGTTCGCTCACCTGTTGCTCGCACCGTCTGTGTGATGACCACGGGCATCCGGATCTGACTGCCAGGACCCGCTGCCCTCTTGATACCCTACAAACACACAAAATTCACTCCTGTTTATATTGATATCTGATCAGTCTCACAGTGAGTCAATCAGTCAGTTTTGTCTATAAAATATATTTACAGTGTGGTGTGAAAAATTGTTGGCCCCCTTCCTGATATTATTTTTTATTTTTTTTGCATGTTTGTCACACTTTAATATTTCAGATCATCAAACATATTTAAATATTAATCAGAAATAACACAAGTAAACATGCAGTTTTTGAATGAAGTTTTTTTAATATGAAGGGGAAACTAAATCTAAACCCACAAGGCCCTGTGTGAAAGTGTTTGCCCCCTAAACTTAATAACTGGTTAGCCACCCTTAGCAGCAACAACTGCAATCAAGCGTTTGCCATAACTTGCAATGAGTCTGTTACAGCGCTGTGCAGGAATTTTGGCCCACTCACTCACTCACTTGGAAGAATTGTTGTAATTCAGCCACATTGGAGGGTTTTCGAGCATGAACCGCCTTTTTAAGGTCATGCCACAACATCTCAATAGGATTCAGGTCAGGACTTTGACTAGGCCACTTCAAAGTCTTCATTTTGTTTTTCTTCAGCCATTGAGAGGTGGATTTGCTGGTGTGTTTTGGATCATCTTTTTACAGTGCGGATATTGTCCTTCAGGAGTTTTTGGTAGACAGCAGAATTCATTGTTCTATTTATCACAGCAAGTCTTCCAGGTCCAGATCCAGCAAAACAGCCCCAGACTGTCACGCTACCACCCCCAGATTTTACTGTTAGTATGAGGTTCTCTTTCTGTATTTTCCCAAAAGTCTTGGGGATCATCAAGATGTGTTCTGGCAAAACTCAGACGAGCCTTTATGTTCTTTTTGCTCAGCAGCGGTTTTCGTCTTGGAACTCTGTCATGAAGGCAAGTCTCTTTCTTATGGTGGAGTCATGAACCTTAACTGAGGCAAGAGAGGCTTACAGTTCTTTAGATGTTGTTGTGGGGTCTTTTGTGACCTCTTAGATGAGTCGTCGCTTCGCTCTTGGGGTCATTTTGTTCGGCCGGCCCCTCCTGGGAAGGTTCACCACTGTTTCTCCATTTGTGGATAATGGCTCTCGCTGTGGTTCCCAAAGCTTTAAAAATGGCTTTATAACCTTTTCCAGACTGATAGATCTCAATTGCTTTCTTTCTCATTTGTTCCTGAATTTCTTTGGATCTCAACATGATGTGTAGCTTTTGAGGATCTTTTGGTGTACTTCACTTTGTCAGGCAGGTCGCATTTAAGTGATTTCTTGATTGCGAACAGGTGTGGCAGTAATCAGGCCTGGGTGTGGCTAGAGAAACTGAACTCAGGTGTGATAAACCACAGTTATGTTTTATCGGGGGTTACACAGGGCCAACAGCTTTTTACACAGGGCCTTGTGGGTTTAGATTTTTTTCCCTTCTTAAAAAAACCCTTCATTTAAAAACTGCATGTTGTGTTTACTTGTGTTATCTTTGATTAATATTTAAATTTGATGATCTGAAACATAAAAGTGTGACAAACATGCAAAAAAAAAAAAAAATCATTAAGGGGACCAACACTTTTTCACATCACTGTAAGTCACATAGTTTGAAGTAATTACACCATGTTTTCATGGAGATGAATTTGGGTGTTAATAAAATGTACATCTAGGTGTGGCTTGAAACACGCAGGCTGAATTTTGCCGAGCACAATAGAGAGAGAGAGAGGAAGAAAACAAGGTAGTGACAAAGTGAGGAGAGGGGCAAAAAACAGGAACAACACTAATAGAGGCGCTTCCATCCCCCCGTGAGTCCCTCAGTGCTGCCCTGAGCAAATCCCATCCATCCATTCCACTTTCCCTCCACCTGCATATTTCTCTGACTTGTTTTCTTGTGCCTGGACACACTGTCGCTACATTAGAGCTCAGAGCCAACAAACCTCGGGGAGGCACGGAAAACCTCTGAACGGCTACAGGACACAAACTCAGGTACTACAGGATGAAACTAACTCTCAGTCAATATTCAATCCTGTGAACATATGTCACACATAGGGCTGGACGAGAGCTTTTTCAGCCTTTTGAAGATATCCAATATAAACTACTGGGCAAAAGTTGTGGGTCAGTAAGAAATTAGTTTACAGCAAGGATGCATTCAATTGATAAAAGCATTAAAATGCTGTTCTTTTGAACTTTCTAAATATCTGTGAATTCTGAGAAATAAAATGAAAAAGCAAATCAGCATATTAGAATGAAATCTGAAGGATCATGTGACACTGAAGACTAGTGCTGAAAATTCAGATTTGATCACAGAAATAAATTACATTTGAACAGATATTCACACAGAAAACTGTTTTTTAAATTGAAATAATATTTCACCTTTTTACTGTTTTTATCATCAAATAAAAGCCTCGGTGAGCAGGAGAGATGATTTAAAATTCATAAAATAATTTTAAAAAATTTAATATATCAATTAAACAGTCATTGCCAGGTACACTTGACATATAATTAAAAAAAAAAACATTTGCTTTGCATTTAAATGAGTAACAATAGCCTTAGCAAGCTTCTAAATAAATATGATATGCAAATATGGATGGTCATCTGTTAGTAAGGTCATGGCTGTGATTATGATTTCAGAATGAGACTAATTAGTTTTAATAAAGTTCTGGGTGACTGAAGCAGGAGTTTAAAGTTGTAAACATCACAGTCACATAGTACATTAAACTCTTTTATTCATATAAGAGCAAGATGTACACTGCAGGAACATCGATCTGATGTGTGCATTATTCATCTGGAAGATGTATTTTATATGGTGTTTACAATGCATCTTTTAATACGTCAGATGCCAAGTAAACATTTATAAAATAGAGTTAAAGTCACATGGGTATATTTTTATAAATTATAAATAAAGAAGAATTCAAAATATTAATAAATACTATAAAATACTACATACTTACTATAGAAATGTGACCCTGGACCACAAAACCAGTCTTAAGTAGCACGGGTAGATTTGTAGCAATAGCCAATAATTGTTTGTATGGGTCAAAATGATCAATTTCTATTTTATGCCAAAAATCATTAGGATATTAAGACCATGTTCCATGAAGATATTTTGTAAACTTCCTACTGTATTTATAATAATATATGAAAACTTGATTTTTGATTAGTAGAAGAGATCAGATGTGCTAATACATTAGCCACATTTAAAAGCAGACTCAAAACTCATCTGTTCAGTTGTGCATTTATTGAATGAGCACTGTGCTACGTCCGAACAGATTGCATTATTTTATGTATAATCATTTTACTGTATTAATTAATTTTAAATCATTTTTTTTAATCATCTTAAATGTTCTTAAATTTTGTTTTTATTGTTGTGATTATTATAAATTTGTATGATTTTTATGCTATTATGATTTTAATTCCTTTTATGTACAGCACTTTGAATTACCATTGTGTATGAAATGCGCTATATGAATAAACTTGCCTTGCCTTGCCTAGTAATAAGCATTGCTAAGAATTTCATTTGGACAACTTTAAAGGCAATTTTCTCAATATTTTGATTTGGGTTTTTTTTTAGTATTTCAGCCAAATATTGTCCTATACAAACAAACCTACATCAATTTAAAGCTTATTTATTCAGCTTTCAGATTATGTATAAAACTCGACTTAACAAAATTGACCCTTATGACTGGTTTTGTGGTCCAGGGTCACAAATGTCTTTAAGAATGTATTTAAAGCTGCTTCTTTAAATAAGCGTATCAAATGTTAGATTTCAGATACTATTCAGATACTGTTGTTTCTGCTCAACGTTATGAATTGAAAAGTGAAAAGTGAAGCATATTTGGGAAGATGAGAGGTCAGCACATACTTGTGGCAGTACGGTGGTGCTGTTGGGCTGGTGTGGCCGCACACTCACACCCGTCTGGACCGGCGTCACGCTGGTTTTGTTGGGCTGCGGAGGCTGAATGAGAGACTGCTGGCTGTTCAGGAGAGACAGACGCAACGCAGGGAGACTTTTCTGCAAACACACACACAAAGACATGCACACAAACAGAGTTAGTCCCAAAGTATGCATTAAAAGCCAGAACAGAGTTGATTCCAATTTAGAATCAGTTGCTAAGTCGAGTATTTAAAATCAAATATGTGACCCTGGACCACAAAACCAGTCATAAGATTTATACATCATCTGAATAAATAAGCTTTCCATTGATGTATGGTTTGTTAGGCTAGGACAATAGTTGGCCGAGATACTATTATTCGAAAATCTGAAATCTGAGGGTGCAAAAAATCTAAATATTGAGAAAATCATCTTTAAAGTTGTCCAAATGAAGTTCTTAGCAATGCATATTACCAATCAAAAATTAAGCTTTGATATATTTATAATAGGAAATTTACAAAATATCTTCATGGAACATGATCTTTACTTAATATCCTAATGATTTTTGGCATAAAAGAAGAATCAATAATTTTGACCCATACAATAGATTTTTGGCTATTGCTACAAATATACCTGTGCTACTTAAGACTGGTTTTGTGGTTTTCTAGTATACTGGCACTACATAAGGAATAATTAATGAGAAGCCATTGAGTTAATGAAAAATAAAGCACACCTGAGGTGGTCAGGCAGCCATTTTTCAATAATTTAACTGACTTGAGGCAATTATTTTGTTCATTCATATCATTTCTGTACATTTAAAACAAGACGCTGCAGGTAAAACCATTGTTTTTCATTTTTTTCATTCACCCTAACCCTAACATTGAGATTTGGGCCTATTCATTTTGCTTCGATACCATGAGTTCTTTCAGATGGAAATCATCCCAATTACATAATTAAGTGTTATTTTAACTGTTTGTGTCTGCATATTTCAGTTACAGTTCATATCTTTTAAGTCCATTTTATTAAAATGAGTTTTTCCCCATTTCAGCATCACTTGTATACCACAAAACCAGTCATAAGGGTCAATGTTTTTTAACTGACTGAGATTTATACAGCATCTGAATAAATAGGGTTTCCATTGAAGTATGGTTTGTTTTCATCTGGACAATATTTGGCCTGAGTTAAAACTATTTGAAAATCTGGAATCTAAGGGTGCAAAAAATAATAATAATAGAAAAAATATTGAGAAAATCACCTTTAAAGTTGTCCAAATTATATTTATGGTAGGAAATTTACAAAATACTTGAATGTAACATGATCTTTACATAATATCCTAATGATTTTTGGCATAAAATTTGATCATTTTGACCCATACAATGTATTTTTGGCTATTGCTACAAATATACCCCAGCGACTTAAGACTGGTTTTGTGGTCCAGGGTCACATATTACAAATACTCTACTAGTAGAGACCAAAAACATCAGAAAACCAACTTTAACTTTGGAATAATGTACACTCCATTTCCAATGTATGAACTGTCATTTTTTCTCATAGAGGCCGAACGGTCCGACAAAGATCATTAACCTCAGTAATCAAAGACATCTCGCTGAGATCCCAGGCCCCGTGAGGACCCCGCAGGCTGCCGATGTCTATTTCTGGAGGATTTTGACGTAAGCGAACTAACGTCGCATGACAGCGCGGCCGCATTGGCGTGCCAGTTCGGACCGGGCAGGATGTGACACGTATTGCGCCTGGCTGGACACGTCTGCCGGCTACTGACCGCGAGGAACGCGAGCAGCGTCAGAGGAGGAGGATGCGCACGTGTTAACGTACCTTCAGGAAAGGGACCAGGTACGGCTGCGGAGACGACTTCAGCTCGGATTGTAGACGGCTGGTGAACTCCTCCGGATCGATCTTCGCGTCCTGAGAGGAGCGACAGCAGATGTTCAGATGGATATGAACGTGTATAGAGAAAAAAAACACATGCAAACCATAGGAAGAGGAGATGATTAGTGCAGGATGAAAACGAATTAACCTTTGACCTTACATGAGTCAGATTCATTTTCAAAGCACAGCTCTGCAGCTTAAAAATTGTAAAAAAAAATAAAATAAAAAAAGGACTAATATAATAGCTCATTTGACGATGCTGAGTTAAAAATATCAACTTTCCCATCACATACAGTTTTTTCACAAAATAAGAATGAAGATTTGTAATTATTTATTTATTTAAGTATTTATTTCTGTTCGAAAATATTAACTTTCCATCACATACAGTTTTTTTCACAAAATAAGAATGAAGATTTATATTTATTTATTTAGGCATTTATTTATTTCTGTTCAAAAAAATATTAACTTTCCATCACACCATCACATACAGTTTTTTTTTTTTTTACAAAATAAGAATGAAGATTTATATTTATATATTTAGGTATTTGTTTATTTCTCACATCACATACAGTGTGTTTTTTACAAAATAGAAATGCAAATTTGTAATTATTTATTTAGGTATTTATTTATTTATTTTATGTTTAAAAATATCAACTTTCCATCACATACGGTACAGTTTTTTCACAAAATAGGAATGAAGATTTGCATTTATTTGTTTATTTGTGTTTAAAAATATCAACTTTCCATCGCATACAGTTTTTTTCACGAAATGGAAATGAATATTTGTAATTACTTATTTATTTGTTTATTTTTATTCATTTATTCATTTATTTATTTACTTACTTACTTATTTGTGTGCAAAAATATATCAACTTTCCATCACATACAACACTCATGACTTACTATTTGCTGCCAACTCTTAGAGTATCATTTCATAAAAAATTATTTCATATTAATAAAAAATAGATTCTTATTTAGAGTATCATTCCGTAAGAAATAATTTCATATTTCCATATTAATAAAAATGCTAAAAAATAAAAAAAAATAAATCCATATTAATAAAAAAGACTAATCAAAGGAACAGTTCACCCAAAAATTAGAAATGAAAATATTTCTTTCTAAAGCTACTTTTTGTAAAGTCTATTTGATGCTTTTCTCATTTAACACATAACTTAATGAGTTTAACTTAATTTAAATTATCTTTTGGATTTAATTTCTGAGTCAAATTTGATGTGTGCTTAGTTTGCAATTCATTCGATTAATTAATTGCCATTTTGTGTAATTAAATAGATTTAAAAAATGTATTTCTTTAATTTACAATCTGCAGATGAGCGGAAAATATGTTCAAATACTCCATATCATGTCAAAGAAAGCTTTATAAATATTTTTTTTTTACAAAATCTATATTTTCTGTCAAGATGTGGATGCCATAAAACACACACAGATGCAGCAGGCATAACATAATGTGTTCAGAATCATTTACGCATGAAAAAATTGATCAAATGGTTGTAATCTGGCTCAGAGTCAGACGAGAATCATATGTTTGTTGCAGTTTTTCTACTAATAAAGGGAAAATACAAGACTGCGTTACCACACAAATGGATGTTGAAAGCAAATGCACCTTATTTGTAAGAAAGTGTAATGTTTAGATCAAATCAGGCACTATTTTTGGAATCAGTGCCTCAAAATGACTAATAAACAAGTATTTGATTTCATTCAGTAAACATGATGCGGGGCGGTGTAATATTCAGGATGTAAAAATAGGCTTTTCATGATAACTTTAAAAGAAAAAAGGGAACATTCTACACACTAATGATTTACAAATTCAGATGTTTCTGGATCAAAAGCATCAGACGTACCAGTAAATCCTGCACCAGCGCTTTCACGTTTCGAGACGTCTCTGGGGAAGGGGAATTATGGGACGCCAACTTGATCAGCGTCGCCAAGAAGTTCTTGCACTTCTTCACGTTCTCCTGCATCTCCTGATGAGAGAGTGAGATGCTTCATTAGTTTTAACGACATGTGGAATCAGACATCAGATCGGTGCCTCATAATGACACATCGCAGGCCGAGCCGAAGCGTGTGTCTTGATTTGGACGGCTGCTCGTGTTAGTAAACAGTTTATCCGCTTCTGACTCACACAGGCGCTCTGTTGTGCTTTTGTTGCCATAATCAGCCATCGTCGCTCACGGGTAAATAAAGTATTTTAATGAAATCCTCTAAATTCCATTTAAATGCTACAAAGCTGTCAATCATCTGAGGTTAGAGAATGTGTCAATCAAAAGTCTTTTTTAAGGCTGATGGCGTGTTAAGCTCACACAGACTGATGTCGACACTCAACTCAAATACTATTAATGAATGGGTGGTGAATTACATGCAAACATTTCCAGGCCACATTCCACCACAAAATCAGAAATAAAATGAAGCGTGGCATTATTTCATGACCAGTAAACACATTTAACATCCAGTTTTTTTTACTACAGAGGATCCTATGGAAGCCTGTTTCCGCCACTAAATAAAAAATAGAAAAAGGTAGTTGCAACTCGCAATTTTGACTTTCTTTCCAAATTGCATGATACAAACTCACAATTCTCAGAATTGTGAGATATAAACTTGCAATTCTGTGAAATAAACTGGCAACTCTGAGAAATAAACTCGCAATTGCAACTTATAAAGTCAGAATTCTGAGATATAAACTCGCAATTGCAAGTAATAAAGTCAGAACTGCGAGATATAAAATTTGCAGAGAAATAAACTTGCAATTGTGAGTTATAAAGTCAAAATTGTGAGGTATAAACTGGCAATTCTGAGAAATAAACTTGCAATTCTGAGTAATAAAGTTAGAATTCTGAGAAATAAACTCACAGTTGCAACTTATAAAGTCAGAATTGGGAGATATAAAATTTGCAATTCTGAGAAATAGACTTGCAATTCTGAGTAATAAAGCCAGAATTCTGAGATATAAACTCACAGACTGACTTTATATCTCCCAATTCTGACTTTATAAGTTGCGAAACTTATAAAGTCAGAATTGGGAGATATAAAGTCACAATTCTGACTTTTTTCTCAGAATTGTGATATGAACTTACAATTGTGTTATAAAGTCAGAATTGCAAGATAACATTTTCAATTCTGAGAAATAAAGTCAAAATTCTGAGATATAAGCTTGCAATTGTGAGTTATAAAGTCAAAATTATGAGATATAAACTGGCAATTATGAATTATAAAATCTAAATTGTGAGATATAAACTGGCAATTATGAGTTATAAAATCTAAATTGTGAGATATAAACTGGCAAATCTGAGAAATAAACTTGGAATTCTGAGTAATAAAGTCAGAATTCTGTGATAGAGACTCGCAGTTGCAACTTATAAAGTCAGAATTGCAAGGTACAAAAGTCAGAATTGGGAGATGTAAAGTCACAATTCTGACTTTTTTTTCAGAATTGTGATATGAACTCGCAATTGTGTTATAAAGTCAGAATTGTGAGATATAAAGTTTGCAATTCTGAAAAAAAAACTAGCAATTCTGAGAAATAAACTCGTAATTCTGAGAAATAAAGTCAGAATTATGAGATATAAATTCGCAATTGCAACTTATGAAGTCGAAATCGCAAGATATAAAGTCACAATTCTGACTATTTTTTCATAATTGTAATATAAACTCACAATTGTGTGTTATTAAGTCAGAATTGCAAGGTACAAAGTCACAATTAAGACTATTTTTTACAATTGTGATATAAACTCGCAATTGTGTGTTATAAAGTCAGAATTGTGAGATATTAAATATTATATATATATATATGTGTGTGTGTGTGTGTGTGTGTGTGTGTGTGTGTGTGTGTGTGTGTGTGTGTGTGTACCTGGTATTCATCACGTTGTGGGGACCAAATGTCCCCACAAGGATAGGAATACCAGTAGATTTTGACCTTGTGGGGACATTTCTCAGGTCCCCATGAGGAAACAGGCTTATAAATCATGCACAATGAGTTTTTTTGATGAAGTAAGAGTGTGCACAATCTCCTGTGAGGGCTAGGTTTAGGTGTAGGGAAGGTGTAGGGCCATAGAAAGTACGGTTTGTACAGTATAAAAACCATTACGCCTATGGAATGTCCCCATAAAACATGTAAACCCAACATGTGTGTGTGTGTGTGTGTGTGTGTGTGTGTGTGTGTGTGTGTGTGTGTGTGTGTGTGTGTGTGTGTGTGGGCATGTTTTTGTGACATATCAGGACACAAATGTGTGTAATAACATGGGTATGACATAGGTATTACAAGGAGAGGGTGACTTATGAGGACATTGCCCATGTCCCCACTTTTCAAAAGGCTTATAAATCATACAGAAAATGTTTTTTTGAGAATGTAAAGATATGCACAGTCTCCTGTGAGGGCTAGGTTTAGGTGTAGGGAAGGTGTAGGGTGATAGAAAGTACGGTTTGTACAGTATAAAAACCATTACGTCTATGGAATGTCCCCACATTTCACAAAAACAAACGTGTGTGTGTGTGTGTGTGTGTGTGTGTGTGTGTGTGTGTGTGTGTGTGTGTGTGTGTGTGTGTTTATTTTTTATTTTGAATTAACCTGTACCTGTTCTTTTCAGGTGTGATATTCAACTGGATATATAAAAGTTTTGGGTCAGTAGAATCTTTTTTTTAAATAAATTAATACTTTTATTCAGCAAGGATGCATTAAATTGATTAAAAGTTACAGTAAAGATATTTATAATGTCATAAATGATTTCTATTTCAACCCTGAAAGGAAAAATGTATCACAGTTTCCACAAAGATATTGTGCAGGACAACAGTTTTTAACATTGATAATAATCAGAAATGTTTCTTGAGCAGCAAATCAGCATAGTAGAATGATTTCTGAAGGATCATGTGACAGAAGACTGGAGTAATAATGCTGAATATTCAACTTTGATCACAGAAATAAATTACATTTTATAATATATTCACATAAAAACAGTTATTTTAAATTGTAAAAAATATTTAACATTTTTAATGTATGTTTGATCACAGAATTAAAAAAAAAGAATGGTAGTTTATGTGAACATACATGTCTGTGTTTGCATGCAGATGTGATGCCCAGATGTCAATAGGCTGGCATTCCCACATGTGTGTTTGTCTATGCATGAACGTGCTGGCAGCTGTGTGTGTGTGTGTGTGTGTGTGTGTGTGGTTCGGATGGAGCTTAACCAAGTCCTGACAGTTAACCAGGGAAGCTTGAGGGGTCCAACAGTCACTCACTTGAGCTGAGAAAAAGAATAGATAAAGAGAGCGAGAAACTTGCGGGCTTCGATACGAGAGGGCACACAGACCTGGGAGACAACCGGAGCTCCGGGGGCCGGGGCGGCTGCGCTCTGCGGGGCCAGTGGCATCTGAGTGAGGGGCCCCTGGGGGCCCAAGGCCGGCTGGACCTGCTGGGGAGCTGTCACTGCCACGGCGGCTGCCACGGGGGCCTTCTAGAGGAGGAAGGAGCAGAGACACGGAGATAAACACAAGCTGACGTCTGCCTGCCAGCAAGGCCACAGAGAACAGGAGAGACGGCCACAGCGCGCCCTGTCACATCGCGTGTCCCGAGAGAGAGCGGGACGACAGGAGCCGAGAGAGAGAGAGAGAGAGAGAGAGACAGATGGAGGAGGAGAAGAACTCAGAGCACGTGATCGCTGCACCTGACGACTCACAGTCCTCTTGGCGCTCACTCTTCATCTCTTACAGCCATGATGAGTTTTTACTGTCTGCTCTTTGTCTTTATGTAGGAAATCTAATTAAACATGACTTTATAGAGTATAGGAGTTGTTTAAATGCACATAAGACTCCAAACACATCTGATTATAAAGCAGATTTGGTTGTTGATCAGTCCGTACAGTGATCACAACAAATACTGACCAGAAAAAAAAAAAATTACAACATTTCTGGTACTTCTGCTGAAATGACAAAGAAGCTCATTTTTAAACATTTTTAGTTGTAGAAACTAGCAGTGGCAATATATCTAAATAATCAAATCAAATAATTATAATTAATTCAAGAAATCAATCTTTATGATTTTATATGGTTTGACTTAACTAATATTTTACATTAATTATTCAAATGTTTTTTATTTTATTATTTCTATGACTTTTCCAGGTTTACAAATCACACAAGTGTTGTTTTAGTATAGTATCAGTGAAATACTAAAATATATTAACTACTTAAATAATAAAATGTATTTTATTTTATTTATGTGACTTTTTCAGGTCTACAAACAAGTGTTGTTTTAGTTTATTTAGTATCTAAAAATTGTATTTAATTTATTATTTCTATGACTTTTCCTGGTCTACAAATCACTCAAGTGTTGTTTTAGTATCATTTAATATCATTTGTATCATTGAAATACTAAAATATATTACCTACTAACACAATAAAATAGTATTTTATTATTTTATTTTATTTTATATTTCTATGACTTTTCCATAGAAATGCACAATTTTTGAATGACTTTTCTAGGTCTACAAATCAAGAGTTGTTTTAGTATTATTGAAATACTAAAATATAATAACTACTAAAATCAGAAAAAAATATTTTATTTTACATTTTACTTTACATACATCCAGACATTTTTAAATGATTTTACTGAAACAGCAATTTCTGCTCACTAAACTATTTCAGAGCTTGAAAAATGTACATCATTTATAAAAATGTATTTGTATTTATTTTTTCTACGACTTTTCCAGGTCTACAAATCACACAAGTGTTGTTTTAATATTATTAGTATCAGTGAAATACTAAAATATATTAACTACTGAAATAATAAAAATGTATTTTATTTTATTTATTTATTTATTTATTTATTTTTTTTTTTTACTTTTCCTATTTCCTAAAATATTGTATTATGTAATATTTTATTTTTTTATATTATATATATTATAATTTTATTTATAATAATAATGTTAATTATATTATCATTTATTTTATTATATTTTATTTTATTTCAAGTAACAAAAATTTTGCTTTTGGCTGTTCTTTTAGTTTTAGTTAACAACAATAACACTGAATCACACTAAATTCCCTCATATATTCAGGTTTTCCAAGACTGTGTGAATCCTAGCTCTTACATAAAATGATAGTGACTGAAGAAACCAAATAAAATAAAATAAAATATTAGTTTATATCTGGATTTTCAGTTGTTTTAGATTATTTCAAAACTTTTTTTTTTTTTCTTATTTTAAATCATTTTAAGTCATCTTGAGGCCCCTTGGAAGTTTACTGAGGCCCCCTAGTTGAGAACTACTGTGTTAACAGAATACGACAATTTTATTAATAATTTGTGACAATATTCTGAATATATTGCACTGCCTCACGCGTTTCATTTTTAACATTAAATCTGAATTTTAACACAGCATTTTAAACCTGCTGTAATGCAGAATCTCCTCTGAAACTCTATGGTCAGACACAGCTGGCATTTCTACTATCTTAATGCTTACATAAACATAAGAACAACTGATGCTGATGAGTGGAAAACAGAGAGAAAGAGAGAGAGAGTAACAGGACAGGGCAGATGCTCACAGCGGGGCCGACTGCGGTGCTGGTCTGGGCCGCGGCGCTCGGTGAACTAGACTGGACCAGTTTAGTTTGAGCCGCAGGAGCGGGACGAATCGCCTGAGCGCTAACAGGAGACTGCAGAGAGGAGAGGAGCAAGAGAAAGAGAAAAGAAAGAAAGGAAGAAGAAAGCAGATTGAGAGCAGCATCACAGAAGAAAGGACGAGTCACAGAATCCAGACTTCCAGCGTCACATTTATAAGATAACATCTAGAAACTATAAGCACCTCTGATGAACAACTAGTCACTGGATGAGTAACTTTATGAAGCTTTGAAAGAGTTGATTTATAGCTTGTAGTGGACATTTTTGAGGCAATACATTATAGAGAGATGTGCATCTTAAATACTTCATTTGAGCTGTAAAGTGCATAAATCATCCAGAACTTTTTCAGGATGCAACTATTACGCCCCCAATAATTAAAAAAAAAGCATTTAAACAGTTAATACATTCTGTGAAATGCCATGTTCTCACACCTTGTTCCAAAAATCTGTCTGTAAAGGCCTATAAAACATTCAAGCCAAAGCCTTATTCAACTTGCTTGGCAAACTTTTTCTTTTTCTTGTTTAAAACTACACTTGCATGGTTTTCTTTGAACTTCAGTTCATTTTAAATCTATCCCCTGTTTGCTATCTGGAAACCGACATGATGTATAATTATTCTACAATTAATATGTCAACATTTGATGTGGATCAAAACCTTTCATCAAAGTGTTCCCACAACCAAAACAACTTTTTGGATACACTTTAAATGCTGACTACTGTATATATTGAAAGATTCAAAATTTGTACAATAATTCTAAATATATGAATGTAAAATAAAATAAAATACAATATGCGAAAATATATGATGTCTGATGAAGGTCTTGAAGTTGGCCAAAATGTCATTGTTTTTTTAGGAAATTATTTCTTTAAATATCATATATTTCCATAAATATATTGAATATATAATTTCTTATTAAATAATTTCTTAGTTTTCAAATGTTTAAATTATGTGAGATAATTATAAATATTTAAATAATGGAAATTTCAAAAATATTTAAATTATAAATATTATATATATATATATATATATATATATATATATATATATTTATTTATTTATAAAAATATGTTTCATTTAAATAAATATTTAAATTATTAAAACGTTTTAAAATATTTGAATGATATGTATATATCTTAAATATATCAAATATAAGTTCTTAGTTCTTATAAAAAATATTTATTTTTATTAAATTATTAAAAAGAGACTTTAAGTTATACACTTAGCCTAACCTATTATTATTTTCTATTTGAAATGTATAAAGTTCCTACATAAAATAATTTCTTACATCTAAAATATTCAAAATATACTAAATTCACCTTTATGTATAAAATTTATCAAAACTTATAAGAAGTTCTTTTATATAGGACATCAGATTTGTTTTTAAATATGCAGAATAATTCTTAATTATATATAAAAATATTTCTTATATAAAATAATTCTTTATTACTAAAACATTGAAAAAAATATATATATATATATTTATATATTCTATATATAATATATATCTATATTTATATATTCTATATTTATATATATTAATCTCATTTCTTATAAAAAAAAAAACATTTTCTTATTTTAAAAATATTTTTTGGACTTTTTGAGTTATATGTTCACCCAAACTTCTTATTTTTGCCTATATAAAATATTTAGTAAAGTTTATATAGTTATTATATAAATATATAAAATAATAAAAGTATAATAATAGAAATACGTTTTTTAAAATGCAAAAAAAATTACATCTTTTTTTGCATATTAAAAAAATTGCATTATATATTATATATAAAATATTAAAATATTAAAATTATTACATATATAATAATTATATTTTCTAAAATATTCAAAATAGCTATTAAAAAAACAAATAGCTATTATACGTAATTAAATGCAATATTCCATGCAATACATAATAATCATTATTTCTTGTGATTTTCAGGTGAATTACAACCTGGTGTTCATGACCGAAATCATCCTCACTGCAGACCCTGATATCATAGTGTCTAGAGGGGCAAACACGGGTGAAAAACCCTCCTCTGAGGGGCAACACTGTGATGTGATGGGCTCAATAATCACGTGAGCGGGCGCAGAGCCCTGGACACAAACTGAGACGCGCCGCTGCGGCCCGAGACGAGGCACCGAGCCACAGTTTAACAGCTCTGAGGACGAGGCCACTGCCAACACACGCTCTCTCCTCACAGATGCTCGTCTCAGGGCCCCTACAGAGAGAGCGGCGCCCGAGGGCCCCTGAGACGCGGAAGAGCTCGGGGCCGCACACATGCACACGCACACTGACGGCGATGCCACAGAACGAGTCTCTCGCTCAGTGCTGAAAGTTGAGTTCGCGTTTACAGCGATCAGGCAGTTGGAGGATAAATGATTAAACGCATTCGGAGGGAAAGAGGAACGTCTTCCGCCGCAGAGAAGCGGAGAATGACTGACAGCAGGATGAAGGGAGACGCCGGGGAATATAAACCCTCACCTCACAAACACAACACTCACTGTCCTTAACAAGAGTTTAGCAGGGAAACACGTTACCGCAGTAAACTGAGATACTTCATTGTGAATTACTGCAAAATTACTACAATAAAACTGCTGCAACAAGTATTACTCATGCACCGCAACCACTAAAACTAAAAGGATTAGTAATAATAACTAATTATGATATTTTACACTGTATAAACGTCTAGAGGCACAAAATCAAAAATAAGCCTATAGCATAATCATTTTAATTTTAATGCTCTAGCTTTCTAATAAACCTGTCATTGTGTACTACGAATATTATTGGCTCTGTGACAAATTGCCTTTGATGCTTTGGAAGCATCTGCTAAATGCATACACGTACATGCATTGCAAATGTAAAAACATACTAATGTTCTATACATCAGAAATTAAATGTTTTGTTATTTGCAATTTATAAATGTTTGAATGGCCTGGTTTATTATAACATCAGTGTTGAGTTACATTTAGCCATCAATAAATGCAAATATCTGGCGCCATCTGGTGGCAATGAGTGAACATTACATTCTCAAACACTATATTACTCAAACAACTCTGATATGTGACCCTGGACCACAAAGCCAGTCATAAGGATCATTTTTGAGGTTTAAGCTGAATACATAAGCTTTCCACTGATGTATGGTTTGTAAAGATAGGACAATATTTGGCCGAGATACAACTATTTGAAAATCTGAGGGTGCAAAAAAGTCTAAATAGTGAGAAAATTGCCTTTAAAGTTGTCCAAGTAAAGTTCTTATAGATGCATATTATCAATCTAAATTAAGTTTTGATATATTTACGGTGGGAAATTTAGAAAATATCTTAACAGAACATGATATTTACTTAATATTCTAATGATTTTTTGGCATAAAAGAAAAATGTATCATTTTGACCCATACAATGTATTGTATATCTGTGCGACTTACGACTAGCTTTCATGAAGATATTTTGTATATATTTTCTACCATAAATATATCAAAACTAAATTTGATTAGTAATATTGCAAAGCATTGCTAAGAACTGCATTTGTACAACTTGAACAAAAAGGTGATTTTCTCTCTTCTTCTTTTTTTTTTTTCCAAATAGATTTTCAAATAGTTGTATCTCGGCCAAATATTGTAATATCCTAACATTTATTTAGGACATAATTGACATTATGACTTGAATATTCTGAACAATGATATTAATATGTACAAAGAAAAACAGCAAAGACCAGCAAAATGGATTTCACCATTGTACTTATTCATGTTTAAGATCACTGTAAAGAAGAATTAAACTATTAAAAGAGATAATGTAGTGTTTAATTTACACAACACTGAAGGAAAAGTGTTCTTTTTGCTTGTAAATCTGAAGAAATTAATTAATTATTTTGAAGTCTCGGCTTAGCTCAGGATGTAGTGACTAAAGCAGACCACTAGATGTCAGCAGTGAATCTCGTGAACATTCATCCATCAATGCTGACAAAACTCTGGATCTGTAAGTATTGAACAGAACAAAAAAGAATTTAGAAGGATTAATAGTGTACAGATGGTCAATGTGAAAATAATTTTTGTGCACTGAAAATACAAAAAAATGTGCTGAAAATACTGACACTTGACTCAAGTTTATGACTTGTTAATGTCTTTTATATTTACAAATGGGTTTCAGAAAACGATGCATGTTTATCAAAAGCATGTTTGACAGGAAACACTCAGTTTGTTCTGTTTTGTTTATGAAGTTAAGATTGTTTTTAATAGCATATAAAATGAATTACCATGTATTTAGATTACAGTTTTAACGGTTTTTAACAAACAAACTGATAAACCTAATGTGATGCATATTTGTCAGTCTTACATAAGTTTTGTCAGCTTACATAATAGGTTACTATTAACTATTTTCATTTGATATTATTTAAAAAAATTAAATTCTGTCATTAATTACAGACCCAAGAGTCGTTCCAAACCCGTAAGACCTTTGTTCGTCTTCGGAACACAAATGAAAATAGATATTTTGTTAAATCCCTCACAGACAGCAAGGGTCTTACTACTTTAAAGGCCCAGAAAGGTACCAAGAACGCTGACAAAATACATCAATAGTTCAACTGTAATTTTCCTTTTTTCCTTTCCTAATTTTATGAAGCTACAAGTATATTTTTAATTGCACAAAAAAACGAAAAACTTTTTTCCACAGACAATTTTGGAGAGTACTACGACACATGCTGTGTTTATTAAGTTGTTATTTTACTTTTTTCTCACAAAAAGTATTTTCATAGCTTCATAAAATTACGGTTGAACCACTGATGTGACTATTTTGTCGATGTTCTTGGTACCTTTCTGGACCCTTGCTGTCTACTGAGGGTCAGAAAGCTCTCAGATTTCATCCAAAATAACTTAATTTGTGTTCCCGAAGTTCATATGGGTTTGGAATGAAATGAGGGTGAGAAATTGATAACAGAATTTCCATTTTTGGGTGAACTAATAAATATCATTCAACATTTTCAAAATGCAATTGTTTAGAACCTGCACAAATCTGTTCATTGTGAAAAAATACATTTATTCAGTAAGAAAGCATGAACATGGTTCAAATACAGCTAGTAGTGGAACAAGCTATATATATTGATTAACTTCAAATGCATGAATGGACAAATATATAAACATGGTTATTGTGCATTTAAAATGCATTCAGCTGATTTGTATGTTTATTAGTTTGTTCATGTAAAGGCTGTGGGATCTAAATTGATGGAAATTTTATATGCAATTCAAATACACAAATATTTATGCATGATTGTATTTGAATCAGTGCTTCTGAATGTGTTTCTCATGGACTTCACAAAAGCGTTTTCTGCTCACTGCGTGGAAATCAAATCAGGTAAGTTGAATTTCACAGACATTCCTGCATCTGTGGACAGGTTATTATTAACATATCAAATCATCTTTCATGGGACTCTGAAGAAGCGTCATATCGAGAGTGAGTTTAGTGATCACAATATGAATATCATCACTCACTTTCACTCCTGTGTGTCTTGATTTCATCACTAAGCGATGAAGATTTCACAAAATTTGGCTTTTTGACAGCAGTAACCAAAGTTACCGTCTCACTGTGTTTACTAAAGATGATTTGATTACATTTATTAGTGAAATCATAATTAGTTCAAATGTGCTCGGTGACCCCTGAGAGACCTCTGGTGACCCCTAGTGGGGGTCATGACCAGGGTTATTAGATTGCTAAAACTAAAACATTTAAAAAATCACTAATTGACTGACATTAGAACTTTTTCAGCTAGTTTCTAAAACATAGTTTGATGTACTTAATGTACTAAAACAACTAAAACTGAGATAAAATGAATTAAAACTATACCAGAAATATTTTTTAACTATTAAAAATGGCAAAAACATACAACTAAATTACTACAACTTTAACTAAGATTAAAAAAGAAAATATAAAAATAAAATATAAAAACTGTACCACGCCACCGGATCATCGTGATATTTTCCTTTCATCAAAGGTACATTTGTAAATAACAAAGAGAGAGATTTAAAATGTATGATCTTGACTTTCAGTTTTAGGGGAAATAACTTTTCAATCAGCAAAAGCAAGCAAACGGATCTTTAATTTGTAGAGGCGCTTGTTCAATCTCTCAGCAGATGTTTTATATCAGTGACACAGAAACATTTTGCAATATTGCCTTTGCAAAAATAATAAAAGAGTATTAAATAAAAAAGGTTTGATGAAAAGCATCCGGTCTGACTTCAAACAGCTTGATGTCATTTACAGCAGCAGGTTTGGAAAAAATGTGGTTTTTGAGTTTCAGAAATCACATTTGAAAAAGCTCATCTGTGCATCAGATTACTGTGTGGCTCTAAAGCATTATGGGCTGTACCTGTGGGGTCGTGACCCTGAATGTGGCCACGCTGGTGGGTGTGGAGGGTCGTGGTGAGATGCTGTTCTGGGCCTGAGCTTGAGCCAGAGCTTGCTGAGGAACCATCACCAGCTGACCCATCTCCGTCCGGACCAGAACCATGCCTGAAACACACACAAACAACACAAAAGTTGTTCAACTCTGAAAGGCATCACTGAAATACATCCATGCTTCATAAAAAGTTACGATCAACAGATTCTTCTGAAAGCAAAACTGTGAATAATTTAATTTCTTGCATATGTCTATCTGATGTCTTTAAGTGAATGCATTTCCCTAAAGATCACATTCATTTTAGATCACATTCAATAAAAAAAAAAATATTTAACAAAAGTATCACAAGAAGCATCATCAATGCATGAAACATAAAAAGTTACAATCAATCAACAGATGAAACTTTGGATTTTTCTGTAAGCAAAATTATACAAATTTAAATCAGATTCTGACTAATTATTATATTTGGCATATGTCTGTCTGATGTTTTTATCTTACCAAAATGATAAATGAAAAATATCATTTGAGTAAATAAGACATACTTTTACTAAGCTGTCATTGTGTATAGAAACATTCTCTCTTTTAAACCTCATTTGTCCATTCTAATATTATTCATGCAGATTTATTATCATTTAAAAGACTAAATGCAATACTGTACTGTCATTTGTCACACCACAGGGCTATAGAAACTGAAAGAATTGGTGAAAACTTGAGAAAAAGAAATGGTCAACTGTTACAGGACCTGAAAAATACACTACAATATTTATACTGATTGTTTTACTTTTTAAATGCTGTTAAAAATGCATGGAAAATTCTTATGATTAAAATATGTTTTTTTTCTTCTTATGTATTCTAATTATTCTATGATGATCTTTAAATACTTGTATGTGAAGAAAAATGTATTACTACTACTATTAGTACTATATAAATATATTTTCCTTTGGCATGCTAAAGTAAAGGACCCATCTAAGCTGCACTACAAACATTCAGAGTGTTGTAGGATGTTTAGGTGTCTTAAACAGAGCGGTTGTTCTTATAAAACAAAACCACCGACCCGTTTAACCGCAGATCAGTGATTACACACACAATTAAACTCAGTTTTCGCCATCAAATCTGATATTACTGTGAAATACTGATCAGAGTTCAGATAAAGTTCAAATTTCACTGGTTTCATCAACTCATGCTTGAATGCATTCAGTCCGAGAGTGAAAAGGCAACAGGTGAATCTGACTTTTTTTTTACTGACAGAAAGTGCAAAATTACCTGCTGATTCACAATGAATCATTCTTCATCATTAAAAAAAAAAAGATTTCTCTTTGCTGGACTTGAAACTGTCACCTGTGAACAGTGTGTTTTGCAAGATATCACTTTTTGTTCTAGTTTCTGCTCATTACTGACTCCAAAATGACTCAGTTTGTGCATCATCACCATCAAACTCATCCCTCATCATCCAAATGAATTAACTGTAAATTTCATCTACACCAAATAGTTCACATTTAGACTCCATGTGTTTACTCAATTATATATAAATTCATCTTTAGATGTTACTGATGTTACATTAAAAGATCTTCAGATCAGGGTGTTTATTTCTGGCTTCTTTAAAGCAGCAAATTATCAATGCTGCAGCTCCAGAGAGCATTTGATTAATGCACAAATGCAATTACTTACATCAATATCATTCGGTGTGAGGTTTATTTACATTATACTGAAAACATAATTCATAGTAAATAAAGTACTTGGAGACTTGGGTCACACTTTAAAGTGTTTGAGTGTCACTATATTATATACAAAATATTATATGACATAAAATATCAAAGTAAGCATCTGCCTGATGTACAGTATATGGATTTCTCTAAGCATAATGATAATAATGAAATGAAAGCTAGCACTTGAGTAAATGACATGAAATATTTTAAGCATCATCTATTTTAAATCATGTTTGCTCATTCTTTTGTAATTATTATATTGTTATACATTTTTTATTGTACCTGTTTTCAGTATTTTATGATTAAGAAAGACAGCGCAGACACACTTCTCAAGCAAAAACTTTGAAATGTCATTTCTGAGAAAAAAACACTCATAAAGACACTTTTACATATTTAGAAGTGTCACTTTAGTGTCTAAATACTTTTTGAGGCAACTGAATATACTTATTTAGCAATTTATTTGATATTAGGCAAATAAACTTAAAAATAAATAGCCTTACAAAAGTTCAACTTAAAGTGGCTCAGGCCATAAAACACTTTCTGATTCTTAATGGAAGCGTTTACACTTGCAGTCAAATGTTTAGACATACTTGACAGAATTTGTTTATCACGATGTCGAAAAAAAAAAACGCTTCTGCTAAACGCTTGAAATTAGTCTTGTGGACATTTATGAATTTTGCCTGCATATGCACTTCATTGAAAGCAGTTAGTGAAGGAAGAGCATCAACAAGTGCTCATTACACTTTTAAGAGCATACCAGAATGAAGTTGGTTGATGGATGTTCAGAATGACAAACGAGAAGCTCAACTATGAGAGTTTACATTTGCATCACGTTTTGCTCACTATCATTCCCAGACTGTGTTATATTAGTTATATGAGTGTTATATTAGAGTTTGCATCACTGTACTGTCATTCCAACATGTGGAAGAGAGTCAGAATAGAGTAGGGAGCGCACATCAAACACTAGTAAGTCAGATGTACCTGGTGGGATGGTGAATCCGGGCGGCAGCTGTATAGTAGTTTGTTGCTGCGGTGGTCTGACAATCAGCTGCGGGGTTACGACCCTCTGCTGCGCAGGCGGCTGCGTCTGCGCAGGTCTGATGACCGGAGCCGCACTGACACTGACAGCGGGTTTGACAGGCGCTGCTGCGGCCGCTGCGGGGGGCGCCGAGGTCGCCGAGGGTTTCGCGTTGTTCCCAGGCGCGTCCGCGGGTGCTTTGCTGTGGTTGACCTGCGCGCCCGCCGCTCCGACCCGCGTGCCCTGCTGGACCAGTGCGGACACGGACGTGCCGTTTCCATTCTGCGCGATGCTGGCGATGATGTGACGCGGGAGTCGGTGCAGCGCGATGGTGGGCGTCCCGCGGTCCAGCGCGATCGCCTGCGGGTTGCTGGACACGGTGAAAGTCGTGCCGCTCGGGCTGGAGGTGCTGGGTGATGCTGATGCTGCGCCGCCTCCGTTGCCGTTGAGACTGTGGGGTGCTGCGGAGCGCAGCGAGCGCGTATTCCCCTGGTGCTTCTTGCGGGTGTCCCTGGGGCTCTCACCTTTGTTGCCCGGTGCAGGAGCGTCGGATGCTGCTGCTGCTGCCGCCGCAGCCGTAGTGATGATGATGATGCTGCCATGTGACTTCAGAGGGCTCTCCTTCTCCAGGGCTTTGGCGTGCTTCTCCAGGCTGGCGTCTTTCGGGTCGGAATCCGGGTTGCGCGCAGCTTTCCGCGCGTTCTGCTGCTGCTGTGCTTGTTGTTGTGGTTCTGATGGAGAGTCTACAGGAGCAGGCAGCTGCGCTGTTCCTCCTGCCTGCTGCTGCTGCTGCTGCTTCGCGATGCCCGGGCGCGCGTTTTCGGGCTGCGCGGCGGGCAGCTCGCTCTGGCCCACCAGCTGAGACTCCAGCGAGCCCACTAGATCGCTCACGGCTTTCTCGTCCACCTCGGAGAAGAGCATGTCTTCCAGAGGGTCGGAGGCGCCCGCCATGTTCGCTCTGTGTGTGATGGGCTGTCTGCTGGTGCGCGTCCACGAGCGCGAGTGCGCAGTCGTGTTACTATGGCATTGTGGGAATGGATGTGACGTCAGAGGGCCAAAACCAAACAGTTGTCCCCCTGTTACAACTCAAGGCGGTCGAGGATACACGAGTTTGGAGGGAGCGCAAATAGATAGAGATAGATAAATAGATAGATAGATTTTAAAATGATTTAGAAACGCTGTTCTTTGTTGTACGAAAGTGGAAACTAAAATCAGGTTTCTGGATTCAGAAACCAATCTACACTACAGGTCAAAAGTTATTGAACTGTAAGATTTTGAATGTTTTTTAAGTCTCTTCTCCTCACCAAGCCTGCATTTATTTGATCCAATGTCCACAAAAATAATTTTACAATTTAAAATAACTGCTTTCTATTTGAATATATTTCAAAATGTAATTTATTCCTGTGATTTCAAAGCTGATTTTTTTAGCATCATTACTCCAGTCACACGATCATTCAGAAATCATTCAGATATTCTGATTTGCTGCTCAAAAAACATTTATTATTATTATTATTATGTTGAAAACAGCTGAGCAGTTTTTTTTTTCAGGTTACTTTAATGAATAGAAAGTTCAGAAGAACAGCATTTATCAAAAACAGAAATCTTTTGTAACATTATAAATGTCTTTATCATCACTTTTGACCAATTTAATCCTTGCTAAATAAAATTATTCATTTCTTTCCCGAAAAAAAAAATACTGTGATGTTTTGAAATTTATATGAAATAGAAATCTTTTGTAATATTATAAATGATAAATTTTGATCAATTTAAAGCATCCTTTTGATAATAATAAAAATATTGATAATACTACTAATAATAAAATGTTTCTTGAGCAAATCAGCGTATTAGAATGATTTCTGAAGTATTATGTGACACTGAAGATGAAAATTATGCAGAAAATTAAGATTTGATCACAGAAATAAATTACATTTTAAAATATATTAAAATAGAAAGGAGTTATTTTAAATAGTAAAAATATTTCACAGTATTACTGTTTTTGCTGTGTTTTGGATCAAATAAATGACAATAAAAACATTAAAAATCTTACTGTTCAAAAACTTTTGACTGGTAGTGTATAATGTATAAGAAAGCAATTAACATTCAATAAAAGATGCACAAAATGATGCAAATGTTTAAATAGAAAGCAGTTATTTTAAATACTACACATTAAATAGTTTAAATATAACTGCTTTTGCTGTATTTTTGGATCAAATGCAGGCTTGGTGAGCAAAAGAGAAATCTTTAAAAAAACATCACAAATCTTACTGTTCAAAAACTTTTGACTGGTAGTTTATAAATAATGTTTTTGTGATGTTTTGAAACATAACAGACCAGAAAACTTTGAACAAACATTCCATCAATGTTCATAATTTAGAGAGAACCTTGCGAGAACGTTCCCGTTAGCTGTGTCCATACTGCAAGAGAAACAGAATAAGGTTATTTCAAAGTAAAAAAGGCAGAAAGAGTTGCATATATTACAATTTTAATTATAGTAGATAGGTTTATGAACATTTCAGATATCAAATCATGCAAATTCAATACTTGACATTATTAAACTATAAACCGTGTTATGCATAGTTATTGCTCTGATGTTTCAGTGTACAGTGTATTTATGATTAAATAATCCTTCAGTTCTGCTGTTGGTAATCTGACGTGCCAGATATGTAATTGTAAAATTGTAAAATATTTTTACTATTTAAAATAACTGTTTTCTATTTGAACATATTTCAAAATGTAATTTATTCCTGTGATTTCAATGCTGAATTTTCAGCATCATTACTCCAGTCACATGATCCTTCAGACATCATTTTAATATTTTGATTTGCTGCTCAAAAAACATTTATTATTATTATGTTGAAAACCGCTGAGTAGAATTTTTCCAGGTTTCTTTGATGAACAGAAAGTTTAGAAGAACAGCATTTATCTGAAATAGAATATTTTGTAACATTATAAATGTCTTTATCATCACTTTTGACCAATTTAAACCATCCTCGCTAAATAAAAGTATTAATTTCTATAATTTCTTTCCCGAAAAAAATAAAATACTGACTCCAAGCTTTTGAATGATATAGTGTATATTACAAAAGCTTTTTATGTCAGATAAATGCTGATCTTTGGATCTTTCTATTCATCAAAGAAACCTAAAAAATATATACTCAGCTGTTTTAAATATTGGTAATAATAATAAGTGTTTCTTAAACAGCAAATCAACATATTAGGATGATTTCTAAAGGATCATTTGACACTGAGGACTGGAGTAATGATGCAAAAAAAAAAATCAGATTTGATCACAGAAATAAATTACATTTTAAAAATATATATAAATAGAAAGCAGTTATTTTAAATAGTAAAAATATTCCACAATATTACAGTTTTTGCTGTATTTGAAATCAAATAAATGACAATAAAAACATTAAAAATCTTACTGTTCAAAAACTTTTGACAGGTAGTGCACAATGTAAAATAAAGCAATTAACATTCAGTGAATGACGCACAAAAAGAAGCACATGTGCTTGAGAATGTAGAATAAATTCTTTATAGCTGTTTAGGTAAAAAGTGTATTGTTTTCCAATTCAAAATCCTCTTTATTTACTTCCCAAATCGCATTCCGCGTCTTACGTAATTCCCAATGTAAAGGGAGTCATCCTAAAATCCCGTGAACTCTCGCGATACCAACGAGAAGGAGCGAGGGAGGGGGGAAGCGCGTTTCCCAGCATGCATCTCGAGTCAGTGCGGAGGAAAATGAATTCGGCCATGTCGTGCTAAACCCAGGCTGAAAGAAAACGACATCGAATTAGCGAAAAACATCCATCAGTCCGATAAAACCTTACGCAAAGAAGATCAGAGGAGTCGAGCAGCTGCACAGGAGTGAATTCAAGCGGAAAGATGAGCGGAGGGACGCCTTATATCGGCAGCAAGATCAGTCTGATCTCAAAGGCCGAGATCCGATATGAGGGAGTTTTATACACGATCGACACTGAGAACAGCACTGTAGCTCTGGCTAAAGGTACGCACAATAAACGCAATCTGAATTAGACGTATGTGCACTAGTATGTGCAAGTATATATAGACTTACACAGAACAAACCTAAGAGAATTCTATTGTAGCCTTGGCGAAATATACACAGTGTATATGGGCCATTCTACAGAATTGGTTCAGAGTATTTTTATTTTATTTATTTTTTTGTATGTATGCAAACTGTATAATATCCGAGGTACACATTTCTAGTAATTGTGCAGTTAATTCTCGTATTGTATTTACAGAAATTTTTAGAATATTGGTCCTCTCCCCAAATTTGTTACTTACTAATAATTAATTTAATTGGAGGGTTATATTGACCGATTACGATTTTGCTTACATCTACACTACGAGTCAAAAGTTTTTGAACAGTAAGATTTTTTAAGTCTCTCTGCTCACCAAGCATTTATTTGATTCAAAGTACAGCAAAAACAGTAACATTTTAAAATATATTATTAAAATATATTTTAGTATTTAAAATAACTGTTTTCTATTTGAATATCTGTTGAAATTTATTTTTGTGATCAAATTAGAATTTTTAGAATCAATGCAGTCTTCAGTGTCACATGATCCTTCAGAAATCTTTCTAATATGCTGATTTGCTGCTCAGGAAACATTTCTGATTATTATTATAAATATTTAAAACAGTTGAGTACATTATTTCAGGATTCTTTAATGAATATGAAAGATCCAAAGATCAGCATTTATTAGAAATAAAAAAGCTTTTGTAACATTATACACTATACCATTCATACTGTGCTTTTATTTAACAAGGATGCTTTAAATTGCAGGTGATGATAAAGACTCATATTCTATTTCAGTTAGATGCTGTTCTTCTGAACTTTCTATTCATCAAACTGGAAAAATACTACCCAGTTGTTTTCAAAATAATAATAATGTTTTTTGACCAAATCAGAACATTAGAATGATTTCTGAAGGATCATGTGACACCGAAGACTGGAGTAATGATGCTAAAATTTCAGCTATGAAATCACAAGAATAAATTACATTTTAAAATATATTTAAATAGTAAACAATTATGTTAACCCTTAAAGACCTAGAACATTTTTGGGGCACCTGTATATTTATTTGTTTTTTCAGACCTATTCTAGCAGTCAACATCAATTGTCATATATCATTATAATCATAAGAGCTTGAACTTTAAGTCTAGACAATTTTCCTTTTGTTTTCTCTAAAAATTAGTGAATTTCCAGAATTTTAGCAAAAAAACGCTACCAACAATTGGGTGTTTTTTACTGTGTACTCAAACAAAAACTCCTGAAGTTTGGATTTTTTTTTCTTTAACAATTTGTATTTAGGTGTTTTACACTTCCAAATAAAATTTTGTCTTTTGTCTGGCGCTTTTCAGTGAAAAACAGGCCCATTTAGTTTATTGACAATATAGACCTGTCCAAAAATGTTTCAGGAGTAAAGTCATAGCAGAAACAGTGTTATATAATAGCAAAACACAGTAAAAATAATTTACTTTTTCAGATAAATATATTCTTAGTCCAAACAATAAACACAAACAGTGTAGAAAGTAGCACAAGACAAATTGCACAAATTGTCTTGTGCAACAACAACAAAAAAATAAACAGTCCAAATTATTCACAAACTTCACGCAAAATGAGAGAGAAATATACAGAGTGCAACCGAAAAATAGTGCAAATAATCTTTAAAAACTATGTAATAATTAGTTACATAATATAACAACCAAATAGATGGATCTGCTGGCTGTATTTTACCGGGAGATCGCTTGGTGACGCGAAAACCTACACTCCAGTGCTTTATCCGATATCTACTGCTGTTTCATCCTTGCTTTTGGTTTATGTCAAAGGGCTCTGTTATGAGTATTTCTGTACATTTTCAAAGAATGCTGTCATGCAAATGTGTTATTTTGTGTTTGTTTTCATGCAAGCAAGACGCACTTTGCTTTCACTTTGTGTTTGTTCAGATTTGTAAAGAAACGTGGTTCAAAAGACCAAAACCTATGTTTATTGGTAGAATAGATGACAGTTTGAACCAATCGGGGGACAGGGGTGGGACTAAGCATCAACAATCGTCCCTGTTTGGCTCAGAGAACCGAAACGTATTGATTTCATCTGACAAATCAGTGCTGTGGAAATGTGATGACGTAATGAATATCCAAATGAGACAAATGCGATATCACTGAAAAGAGTAGACTCTGTACATTACGAGACTTTTTAAAGCATTCAAATTGGATTAGCGGTTCAAAAGTTATTAAACATTAAAGAACAATAGCTATTTTTAGCCGCCGCCAGCTGTCTCGGTCTTTGAGGGTTAAATAGTAAAAATATTTCTGTATTTTGCTGTACTTTGGATCAAATAAATGCAGGCTTGGTGAGCAGAAGAGACTTCTTTAACAAACATTAAAAATCTTTTGACTGGTAGAGTACTTACACAGGATCTAGAGGAATAATAACAACATATTGCACCTTTTCCCCTTTCGTTTTCTCCTCCAGTGAAGTCCTTTGGCACTGAGGACCGTCCTACGGACAGACCGATCCCACCTCGAGATGATGTCTTTGAATACATCATATTCAGAGGAAGTGACATCAAAGACCTGACGGTGTGCGAGCCACCCAAACCCACCTGCAACCTTCCTCAGGACCCCGCCATCGTGCAGGTGAGCCTCACACGTTCAGGTATATCTGCAGAACAGAAGGTAGAGTGAATATTGACCCGGTTTGTTCTTGTGTTTGTGCACAGTCCTCTTTGTCAACCACCGCCGGTCCCACGGCTCCTTCCTTCCAGTCGTACACCCCCTTCAGTCGGGGCCCATACAGCCAGTTCAGCTCCAGTCCGCTGGTACCCCAGCCGTTCGGAGCGGCAGTCACTGGTGGTGAGTTCACACTTGCTCTTGTACCTTCAAGCATTGGAGATGGTGTTTAGAAGAGAGTGCACAAACAATTTGTCTTTTAGAATTTTTGCCAGATATCAAATTTAAATATTTTTAAGTGCTTTAAAGGATTAGTTTACTTCAAGAACAAATGTACAGATAATTTACTAACCCCCTTGTCATCCAAGATGTTTATGTCTTTCTTCAGTCATAAAGAAATCGTTTTTTGAGGATAACATTTCAGGAATTTTCTCCATAGAGTGGACTTGTATGGTGCCCCTGAGTTTGAACTTCCAAAACGCAGTTTAAAATGCAGCTTCAAAGAAGAATGGTCTTATCTAGTGAAACTGGATCTGTAATTTTTCCAAAAAAATTCACAATTTGTACACTTTTTAACCACAAATGCTTGTTTTGTCTAGCTCTGCGATGTGCATGCGTACTCTGTGCACTCTGGTTAAATACAGTTAGGGCATTTTGGAAAAACTCCCATCTCATTTTCTCCAACTTCAAAAGTGTCCTACACCCTGTTTTACCTTTTTTTTGTAAAGGGCATTTGACCTTCTTTGTGCATTCACTTTGTAAACACTGGGTCTTTACTTATGCAGCGATGTAGGGCGATTTTAAAGTTGGAGGAGAAAATAAGATGGGAGTTTTTCAACATACCTTAACTGTATTGAACTGGAGTGTACAGAGCTAGACAGGATGAGCATTTGAGGTCACTATATAAATATATATATGAGGTCAGTATTTAAATAAAAACTTTTTCTTTTTTTTAAATGACACATTGTTTCGCTAGATAAGACCCTTCTTCCACGGCTGGGATTGTTAAGGGCCCTTTGAAGCTGCATTTAAACTGCATTTTGGAAGTTCAAACTCGGGGCACCATAGAAGTCCACTATATGGAGAAAAATCTTGAAATGTTTTCCTCAAAAAACATTTTTTTTCATGACTGAAGAAAGAAAGACATGGACATTTTGGATGACAAAGCGGTGAATACATTATCTGTAAATTTTTGTTCTTGAAGTGAACTAATCTTTTACAGGCAAAAACCATGCAAGGTCAGTTTTGATCTATTTTGCTTTCAGAACAGAGCTTTCTTTCAGACTAGTGGAAAATAATCATCCGAAATACACATGTAAGATTTATGTTATTGCACTTCATCTATTTGCATCTGCATATTTCAATTACATTTCATAACTTTTCTGTCAAAACAAGTCCTAAAAACATTTTTTTCTTGTGTATTTTCTGATGGAAGGATGAAGAGAAATCCAAAATTCAGTACATTTAATTCTAATATGTAAACAAAACCAAACAAGAAGTTTGAGATTTGGTGCATATGTAGTACCTGTCTGCATATGTAAACAAATTTCAGAAAACTCATAATGCGAAACAATTTTTATAATGCATATCAACTGATAAAGTGTGGTGATATCTACTAGTAATTTCTATTTCTTTCTTCGGTAGAATAAATAGAATAAGTTCTATTAATTTTTCCCCCTCTCTTCACCTGTGTTGTCTTGCATTGTTCTTATAGTTTAAACTTTCCTGTTCTCACTGTTGAAGTGTTCTTTGCTACTGATATGGCATAAAAAACAGCTCAAGTTACGATGATAGATGGTCATTTATTTCGGATAAATGTGACTCGAGCACAAAACCAATCATAAGGGTCAAAGTTTTGACATTGACATTTGTACGTTATCTGAAAGCTGAATGAATATGCTTTCCTTTGAAGTATGCTTTGTGAAGATAAGATGTATTTGGCTGAGATACAACAATTTAAAAATCTAGAATCCGAGGGTGTGAAAAATATGTATTGAGGAAATCAAAAATTATGTTTTGATATTTACAGTAGGAAATTTATAAAATATCTTCATGGAACATGATCTTTACTTAACATCCTAATGATTTTTGGCATAAAAGAAAAATCAATCATTTTGACCCATACAATGTATTTTTGGCTATTGCTACTTAAAACTGTTTTTGTGCACAAATATGCTTAGATAGACAGACAGTATATATTCACAAGTGCATATTAAATGGCACAGATATAACAAAGTCGACCCTTCTTGAGCCCTGCCTTAAAACCTTTACTACCACTGTTGCCATCAACTACATTATCAGTTGAGATTTTGCTCTTTTTCACTTTTTTGCAAGTCAAATTTTCTGCAAATACAATAACACTTGCCTGGAGAGGATGCACAGAATTCTTTCCCTAAATGAGCATTGGTTAAGTGGATCGTCTAGAAGGGTTGACTGTATAAGTGTCTGGCTATGACAAAAGCTTCGTATGAGGGGTTTTCTCCGAGTGTGTGATGTGTTAAAGCCCACACTTAAAGATGTGCACTTCCTCCCCTCACAGGAAGCAGCTCAGGTCCTGCGTTCGGTAGCGAGGCGAGCACTACTGCCCCTCTGTCCCAGAGCACTGCTCTTCCCCCGCACTCTCGCTCGCTGAGTGCTACCAAACCCGAAGGTAACCGGAGAACCGACGCTATCGTGTGGAAGAATGGCTTTAGTGTGTTCGTCTTTTGGTCCGTAATTGCGCAGGATTACAGCATGTGTCTTTACCATGTGATGGTTTGATGACTCGAGTGTCATTCTTCTCTGGTCTGTTAGTAAATTGTGTTCTTTGAAGACAACATGAAATTAAAATAATAACTGGTAGTCTTATTGTGCGGTGTTCATCAGTGCACATTATTGTAAATAAATGGTTTTTTTTTTTTTTTCATTTTTAATTAAATTGCAAGAACTTCTATCCTTGAAACAGCATTTCTATTGATTTAAGCAACGCCAGACGAATAGTATGGTATTGACTATATAGTAATCATAACCTGGTTAGGGATGCTCATTTTGGTTAATTTTCCTGACCGACAACCGCTGCTCGTTATTCGAACGTTAACCGTTAACTGATAAAATTAGAATAATAAATTAGTTTAAAAAGTAGAATGCACGAGTATCTGTGATACATAAAATACAAGCGAATGTTTTATTTCCACGAGCAAACAGCAGCACATGGAGCAACAACAAAAACTGTATTCACATATACTCTAATTATCACGCATCACGGATTTCAGTTCTGCTGATTTCTACACGTTTGCGAACTCTCGTTAAAACAAGGAAAGTGTAGACATGAAATAAGAGATTAATTGTGCAGTGTAAAGGTTATTTTATTTCTTTTTATTAACTTTGTGGGATTGCGATGAACAGTGACAGCTTTCCAGTGATTGTAAGGGGAGCGCCTTTTGCGCACTTTCTAGACTATAATCCATTCAGAATTTGAATACATTCACTCACGGATTCACTCTCTGATAACCCAATATCCCCACTTGCCATTGTGTTGCATATACTACATCAGTTAACTAAGTGAAGGTGAAGCAGGTGTTTGCTCAGCGAAATATGCCTGTACAGCCACACTGCACGTGTTCACACGCGCATGTGAGTAAACTGATAACTTACGTATAGCATTATTTTTTCTTTCACTATGCAGCAAACGTAAAAAAAAACTGTATATATAAAAAAACCTTTTAAACCGATAACTGAATAATCGGTTAAAATTCTTACGGTCGGTTAACGGTTAAGCGGTCAATATGAGCATCCCTAAACCTAGTGTACACAATCCAATCAAATCTGAATGGATGAATATAAATAAATATAAATGCATTGCAAATGAGGGTTATTTCATGTTGTTTTTAAAGGAATAGTTCACTAAAAATGTACTCACCCTTCCAAGATGTAGATGAGTTTGTTTCTTTATTTTTGGAGAAATTTATCATTGCATCACTTGCTCACCAATGAATACTCTGTCGTGCCGTCTGAATGAGAGTCCAAACAGCTGATAAAACCATTACAATAATCTACAAGTAATCCACACCACTCCAGTCCACTGATAAATGTCTTGTGAAGTAAAAAGCTGAAGTTAAAGACACCAAACCATTGCCTCATCAATCCATAATATTGCTTTCTCATCTGAATCAGGAGAGAAATATGCACAGCACCAATATCAAGCACCACCTTTCAAGCTAAATGAGTCTAAAACAAATGTGGTTGGACATTTTTTTTTCACTGGAGGAAGTGTTATGATGAATTATGGATTCGTATTTTGGCCATGATGGATTTGTTTCTTACATCTTGCCAAGGATTCATTAATGAGCAAGTGATGTAATGCTACATATCACCAAATCTGTTCCTATGGAGAAAAAAATTTTAAATCAGCAAGTTTAAATTACTAGATGAACTTTTCCTTCAGTTGACATTTACCGCGTTAAATGATGCAGAGCTGCACTGATGTTTTCCATCTCCAACTGTTCACATCGTCGTCGTGTTTTGTTTTTTTGTTGCTGATTTTGTGAGTCTGAATTGTGTCCTCTTTTTCAGGTCGTTCCAGCCCATCTGTGGAGCCCTCGAGGAAGACCCCGACCCTGGAGCATGCGGTCCAGACGGCCCCGGTCGCTCCCTCTGCGTCTGCGACCAGTACGGTGGCTCAGAAGAGCCCTGGAACAGCCCGACCCGCTCTCAGTACCCAGAAATCTGCTGAACATCAAGAACAGAAAGGTGAGAATCAGGGCATTGGAAAACATATATGTGACCCTGGACCACAAAACCAGTCATAAGGTTAAATTTTACAAAACTGAGATGTATACATCATATGAAAGCTCGATAAATAAGCTTTCTGTTGATATATGGTTTGTTAGGATAGGACAATATTTGGCCGAGATACATCTATTTGAAAATCTAGAATCTGAGGGTGCAAAAAAATCAAAATACTGAGAAAATCACCTTTAAAGTTGTCCAAATTAGGTTCTTAACAATGCATATTACTAATCAAAAATTACATTTTGATATATTTATAGTATGAATTTTACAAAAAATCTTCATGGAACATGAACTTTACTTAATTTCCTAATGATTTTTGGCATAAAAGAAAAATCAATAATTTTGACCCACACCATGTATTTTTGGCTATTGCTACAAATATACCCCAGCGACTTAAGACTGGTTTTGTGGTCCAGGGTCACATATACTGTGGCTGAAGAAGAGTTTTTCACCTGCAGACATTAATTGTGATTTGTTGTTCAGCTACAGCGTCTGATGTTCAGAAGGTCCCTCGACCAGAATTGGACTCAAACAGGCCTGATAACAAAGACCCAAACAAACGGCACTCTGGTGGTGAGTTGCTTTTAAAACGGCTGTTTAAAAAGCATATACATCACCATGATAAGGACAATAAGCTTTATTTGTGATAATGGTTGTTTCTCTCTCTAGGTCTAGGCGGTGCTCCGCCGGTGAGAAGGGGGCGGGGCAGTGGTGGCGGAGGCGGCGGTCAGCGTGGGCGGGGCAGGTTTAACGGGCGTAGAGATGGACCAATGAAATTTGAGAAGGACTTTGACTTTGAGAGCGCCAATGCCCAGTTTAATAAGGAAGAGATTGACCGCGAGTTCCAAAACAAACTCAAGATTAAAGGTACTGTGTAGAAGAACTGTACCGAGAAAGAAATGTTTATCATTAGGTTTCATTTTAATGTCAATGTTATGATATCATTATGCACTGCAGATGAGAAGAGTGAGAAATCGGAGAAGACTCTGAATGGGGAGGAGAAGACTGACTCGGGTGTGGAGACCCAGAACAGTGAAGGCAACGCAGATGAGGAGGATCCACTGGGACCCAACTGTTACTATGACAAATCCAAGTCTTTCTTTGACAACATCTCCTGTGACGACTCCAGGTGAGATCTCAGCTCTTGCACTAATGTTTTTAGTATATTCATTAGGGCTAGGTATTGACACAGACTGGATTCGATTCCAAGTCACACAACTTGATTCAGTACTGATTCTTTTGTAAATATTTCAGGCACATGTGAATTTTTCTTAAGAACAAGAACCCTCAGATTTAGCAAATTTAGTGATTTACATAAACTACCAGTCAAATGTTTTTGGATAGCGGGATTTCTAATGTTTCGTTTAAGAAGTCTCTTCTGCTCACCAGTCCTGCATTTATTTGATCCAAAATGCAGCAAAAGCAGTAATATTGTGAAATATTTTTACTATTTAAAATAACTGCTTTCTATTTGAATATATTTTAAAAGGTAATTTATTCCTGTGATGCGCAGCTGAATTCTCAGCATCATTACTCCAGTCTTCAGTGTCACATGATCCTTCAGAAACTATTCTAATAGGCTGATTTGCTGTTGAAAACAGTACTTTTGTTGTTGTTGTTGAGTACAAAGATCAGTGTTTATCTGAAATAACAAAAACATTGTAACATTATACAATATACCAAAGCTTGGAGTCAGTATAATTTATTTTGTGGGGAAAGAAATTATACAAATTAATACTTTTATAAGGATGCTTTAAATGGATGAAAATTGATAATAAAGACATTTATAATGTTACAACATGTATTTATTAAAGAAACCTTAACAAATTCTACTATGCCGTTTTCAACATAAAAATAATAATGTTTTTTTTGAGCAGCAAATCAGAATATTAGAATGATTTCTGAAGGATCATGTGACACTGAAGACTGGAGTAATGATGCTAAAAATCTTTGAAATCACAGGAATAAATTACATTTTAAAATCTATTCAAATAAAAAAGTTATTTTAAGTAGTAAATATTTTAAAATGTTACCGTTTTTGCTGTACTTTGGATCAAATAAATGCAGGTTTGGTGACTTCCTAAAAAAAAAAAAAAAAACTGTCCAAAAACTTTTGAATGAAAATGAAGCTGTTTTTATACTAAACTTTTCTACTGTTTGTTTAATACTTCTTTTTTCTTTCATGTTCACTATTGAATTTATAGTATTTTTTGTTGATTGAGAGGAAATAAAAAGCATTTATATAGTGTTTATAATGTTTGTAAAAGCAAAATGCATCTTTTGCTTTTAGACTAAAAGTTTGATCTTGGGATTTATAAATTATTGTTGTTTCATTAAAATGATCAGACAAATTCATGCGATTGATATCTTTAAACTCAGCCCTGATGTCCATAAACGGCACGACAAGTTATGAAACTATGCAATATTCAACTAAAAATTGCTACAATTGTCATATGACCTTACAATGTTCAATTCTCGCAAATGTTATTTAATTCCAGTTTTCTGTAAAAATGTCTTTTTAACAATCTGATTCAACAGTGACTCATGAAAAAGCATCAACGTTCGATCTGTCTTGTCTGACCTGATTCGAATAGGGTGGACATGCTTTTGACTGATTGAGTCATTCTTCATTTCGTGTAGTAATTTGTTGTGGTAAAGTTTAGAATTATCTGTGAATGAATCATCTAATAGGCGTACGCTTTTCTGTCTTTTCTAGAAAGGAGAGATCAGGAGGTGCTGCTGGGAGGTACGGTCTTTTTTATATAGAAATGTTTTAACATGCTGTGTTTATGAATGCTTTTGAAGTCTGAATCATATTCAAGAAATTCAGATGGTGTTGTGCTTATTTCTAAAGATAGAAATGATTATTAATAACCAGTTATTACAATCAGTTCAAACTTTTTTTATTTTATTATTTGATCAGAAAGCTACAAAAATGTCACTGGTTGCATTTTAAATGATTAGCCTACTATAAATTTTGTCATGCATTCATACGTTGAATTTGCAAATTTGTCCATGGCATCTTATTAAGCGGCTGTGTTTATTGTATCAGACTCCAAATGTAGCTCACTCCAAGATGAATGTCACGTAAACATGTTGCGGATTAGACAGGCAGCCTGCCAAAGGTGGATTTTGGGATTGAATCTTGCACAACAACATTAGTGAATGACACACTGTTGAATTGCATTCTGATGTGTTTGTCATCTCAGGGAACGGAGGCAGACCTGGGCGGAGGAGAGGAGGATGAACGCAGAGACGTTCGGTATTCCGCTGCGTCGTGGACGCGGTGGTTTCCGCGGCAGAGGCGGCGGCATGGGCTTCCGTGGAGGACGCGGACGTGCGGTTAGCAGGGGCTCGTTCATGCCCTCCCGTGGGGGCGGAGGCGGATTCAGGGGCGGGTTCAGAGGCGGCAGAGGACGAGAGTTCTCTGACTTTGAGTACAGGGTTAGTATGTCCTCACTTACCACAGTATTGGACTAGTGGAGCCTTTTCCTGTTTCTCATTAGTGGAATTTATGATAATCGAACAGAAACTACAACAAAAGAATTTGAATTCCTGTTTGCTACAATAGCAAAAATCCACAAAAATTTTCAAAGGAGGAAAAAAAATATATTGAAAGGTCAATTACTTGAGTCAAAAGAGAAATTATCATGCATTAAATAGTTTTCTGTAATTGAATGCCATGGTAATAAAATACAAAGTGTAGTGGTATATAAATATATCTATTAGGTTTATTAAAAAAAATAAAATAGTTTGATGTTAATTGCTGTGGAAACGAGTCGTCACAATTTGAGCAAAGGGTCCATCTCAGATATTGGGGAAGTGTGATGTGTTGTACATGGTTACTAAAACTAAAGCTATTCAAACATTTTAAAATGTATTTTTGTTAATATAATATGTATATAAAGGCTCATAAAATTGCTAAAAAATTAAATAAAAAAAATAAGTAAAGGCTGAGTAAAAATACTGTAATAGTATTATCAGGGATGCAAACAGAGGTATGGTCAAAAAGGAGTGAGATTATCGAAGCCTGTGCCCCCGCAGCAAATATCATATTTTCGTTTATAGTCATTTCCCCCTTCATTTTGATCTCTTTACTTAACATTCTACATGGAAATGATACTGTAAATGCTCGACATATGACTGTGATTTTTACTAGAATGCAGTTTAAAGGTTGAATTTAACATATATTTTATTTAGTTTCGTCTAATTGATAGACTAGCCTATTTAAACACTAGAGTTTCACTGAGGTTTCAATGAATCATTGTAGTTTCATTTGTAAATGAAAACAGCTTATTTATCGTCACACATGGGCATAAATAATAATAATAACAATATGGAAAAAACTATCAGTTAATAGAACAATGGATAAATGTCTTGTAGGCCTATTTTATTTGATGTACTGTGACAATAAAATTATTTACAAATGAAACTACGTGAATAATTCACTCGTCATTGAACTACCATATGTGACCCTGGACCACAAAACCAGTCTTAAGTCGCTGGGGTATATTTGTAGCAATAGCCAAAAATACATTGTATGGGTCAAAATTATTGATTTTTCTTTTATGTCAAAAATCATTAGGAAATTAAGTAAAGATCATGTTCCATGAAGATTTTTTGTAAAATTCCTACTTTAAACCTATCAAAATGTAATTTTTGATTAGTAATATGCATTGTTAAGAACTTAATTTGGACAACTTTAAAGGTGATTTTCTCAGTATTTTGATTTTTTTGCACCCTTAGATTCCAGATTTTCAAATAGATGTATCTCGGCCAAATATTGTCCTATCCTAACAAACTATACATCAATAGGAAGCTTATTTATTGAGCTTTCATATGATGTATATATCTCAGTTTTGTAAAATTTAACCTTATGACTGGTTTTGTGGTCCAGGGTCACATATATTTATAGGCTAGTCTGTTAATTAGAAGAAACAAAATAAAATATGTTAAATTCAATCTTTAAACTGCATTCCAGTAAAAATCACAGTCATATAGCATAATCAAAGCTTTATTGTCGATCATTTACAGTATCATTTACATTCAAACTTTAAGTAAGGAGATCGAAATGAAAGGAAAAATAACGAATATAAACGAATGATACAAATATTACAGAAAAAAAGAGGGTCAGTTAATGAACTTACAAGACTGTGGGATGCATAAAATGTTTATTGTGGGCTTATTTTATTTAATGTACTTTATGTAATGTTTATTATTAACTTATTTTTAATGCTGTCTACATCGCGCACAGACTAGCGTAGGCAGCTTCGCATATTTTTATTTAATTATTTAATATTGTATTAATTTCTATAATAACTAATAACCCATAAACCCAGGACATAAACCCTCTTTTTAGGTTGTAATGACACTTCTCTATGGTTATTGGAATGGTTAAAGGTTATATTTAAATTTTTCATACAACAAGTTAATACAAGTTATTAACTTGACTGACTTCTGAAACAGAGGAGGTAACCAATGGCGCTTGAGATTACAATTAAACCAGCAAGTCCCGCCCCACTTTTGGTGTTTGTCAGCGCCGCGCTGCCCTTTCTAAATATCTGTCCGAACCCGGCCCGGGTCGGGTATCCATCATCCTCTATAAGAGCAGCTGGCAGCAGATAGTGCGCAGCCAATTGGCTGACATGCGCAGCTTTCTGAATCACTGTTTTCTTTTCATATAAGTTTCCTATGTTTCATGGACTGTAACGGTGTTTACCTATTTAGTCATTTTATACCCCTGCACCCCCCCCCCCCCCCCCCCCCCAAAAAAAACTCATTGGATCTGCACGATTCACACATGTCCCCCACACAGCCGTGAAAAAGGCGGCATCCGCCAAAAGGCGCGCCGTTTGCATCCCTGTATTATAAACAATACTAAAATAACACTGGTGTTGTGACTACATTCAGGGTTCATACAGATAGTGTAAAATTAAATGTCTTATTTAAAATTCTAAAAAAACGAGATATATATAAATAAAAATATACCAATAAAGAAATGGCAAAAATACGGTGAAGCACATGCAAAGTATTACTACTAAACTATTGCAAATTATACTACACTTTTACTATAGTAAAACCAAGGTTCATTTTCTTTAAGGATTTGTGTTTTTTTTTTTTTTTTTTATAACTGTACTGCCTTTAATTGTTTTCTACTGTTTAAGGAAAAATCGTCATCTGACACAAATGATTCGCAAACCTGCACCAAAGTTGTGATCTGAATCAAATGATTCATGATCCGCACTCTGAAGTCCTTATCTGAATAATGATTCGCAAATCATTTGATTTCGATTGGGACTTAAAACGTGCATTGTGAATCATTTTATTTAAGTCATTAAATTTGCAAAATGACTCAAGAACTCGCTCCGATCTAAATCAAATAATTCACGAACCCGATTTGAAGTTTTTTCATTTTTTAAGAAATCAAACACTTATTTCATAGATACATTGTCTTTCAATAATTCAAGCACTTTTCAAGTACCTCTTCAGAAATGTAGCTATTTTCAAAGGTTTTCCAGGCCTTAAGCACCTTGTACGAACCTTGTATATTAGTATTAGTCAATTTGAGACTTGGCATTTCATCTGGTATATCTGATATATCTGATATTGTAATATTGGGCTTTTTACCCCCAAATTAAACACTTTCTTTTTCTTTAAAAATCTCTAAATGTAAATGCCTTTCTAATAGTCGTCTCTTCTTTTGTGTCTGTTTCAGAAGGAGAACAAAGTGGCAGCGTAGTCCAGCCCGAAGACCAGATCATCCGAACAGCCAAGAAATCTCCGATCATCACCGTCTAGATTAACGCTTTGGTTTTGACTCCTGACTAACGGGAACTGGCTCTCTCTGTTTAACACCAGCGCAGGTCACGCCTGCCTTCGGCTGGACAACGCAGCTTTGAGTTTATTTTCTCCTTTCTTCCTTTTTTAGAAAAAGAAAAAAAAAACATTTGCTGTTTTTTGGAAACGTTTGATCTGCATTCGACACGTTCGGAAGGGAGAATTTGTGTACAAAACGGCGTAAAAAAAAAATCTTCCGTGCAGTGATGATGATGATGACAACGACAATTACAATTATTATCTGCTATTTTTGCATCAACCTTTAGTTCCTTTCGTAATAAACAGAAGGTATTTGATAATATTCAGTTAGGTGTACAGAACCCCGCTGATACTGTGAGCGCTCCTCAGTCAAAACAGCTTTATTATGCCATGTTTTGTTTTCGTTTTTGGATCCGTTCTCATTTTTCGAGGCACCAAAACCCGGTCTAGAAGCTGCGGGGTTTGAGTCAGAACTAATCACATCTATGCTGGTTTTGTGCTCATCCGTAGGTGCTTTTACTTGATTTAATAGATACTAGTAGATTTTGTTTCCTTTAGTTCATTAGTTTAACACAGCTCCCCAATATATCTATTTTTGTGGATAATCTGGTCTAGCAGCAGGTCACAAAAACACCTTGGTGTATGATTGAATGTACTGATGAATTCAACTCTTGTTTTTGTGTCCTGAAGTCCTCTTTCTGCCACTCTATGCAGGTTGTTTGGTTCTCCCTGCCGTTCTTTGTCTTGAAAATGTATTTTGATATTTGAGTGCCAGTTATTCTTGCCTTTTGATGTCAATTATGAAAATGAAACTAAGAGGGCTTTTTGAACTCAACACAAACCCCCCATCACTGTTTAATGCCAAGATCTTCTGGAAAGATCCTGAAACCCTTTAAGTACCCGATTGGATGTGTCGAAATTGTGCACTTTAAAGGTCACACGTGATGCGGAGGCTAAATTCAATGTCATTTCATACCAGAAAGTGACTTGGTTGAATTGTGCAAGGTTTTTAACAATTTACAGTATTTCAGTAGCTCTTCAAAAACTAAAAGGGAGACCAGTTTGAATAAGTGTCTATGATGAGTCCACGAGCCCCTCTATTGTGAATAGTTCTGTTTCCTGTTTGATCCACTTGTATGTTAACGTGTCGTTTCAGGTACCAGCCGTCTCTTGCTCTGTTAACGGAGTGAAGTTTGATCCCGTCTCTCCCCTTTGAATGTCACTGAAGCACTAGTTCCTGCACTGTTAGATGGGAGTTCATTATTTTTGAGTGTGCTTCATGTTTTTAATTTGTGTCTCAAAGATCCAAAGACTGAATTACGGATAACATTTGGAGGAGAAATGCTCTCTCTCTCAGCTGGTTCTGCATTATTTTTCCTCAGCGTTCGCCGTCTTGTCCGTTTCATAGTTTTCAACTACTTGTATTAGCTTAAACGCTCCCTTTAAAAAGCACTACGAATTGCAAAACGCAGGCAGCTAGTGAAACGCAGTCTGACCGATCACTCCGACCAGGGCATGGTGGGAAAGCTCTGAGCGAGTCGCAGATATTGGTGCTGAGCAGCCGGATTTGGACTGGAGCGAGATGCGCAATGAATCCTCAGGCCTGACGCCGCGATGAAGTCGAAGCGAACCTTGTTGAACTGGACAGATGTGCAGAATGTGTCGTGTATTACAAGTGGTCAGAGCTCTGGAGGAATATGATTGGCAAGTTTATGATTTAGTTTTGTTTTCCTGAATTCGAGCAGTTGTATATGGTGTGCTCTTAGAGGGCTTCAAACGGGGCAAACTGAGGTTTTTATTCAACAAGAAAAATAAATAGTTGTTCAGTATCCTCTGTGTGTGTCCTTGTTTTTCTCAATTAAAATTTTTGCAAATGAGAATAGTTCATTAATAGCATGTGCCACTGATCCTATTTTTTTCTTTTGTATTTAACCATGTTAAAATGTTATCCATTTATCTATTAGCTAACAACAGTAACATTTTGTACAGCAGTTATTTATGTGTATTTATTTTTAGTTTAAGGTGTGAGCATTAAAGGATAAGGAAAGATTTTACTCTTAAGGAATTGGGAATGTTTAATTTATTGGTCTTTTTATAACTTCCTCACAGTATGAAAATGTTCACATTGCATTAAATTTAACATACAACCTTTGACTTCAAAAATGTATTACAAAATGTTGGAAATAATAAAAATAATGCTGTATAAGTATTGTTGATGTTATCCAATGCAGTATAAAGTGTTACCAATAAATGGGCTTTTTTTAATACTACTGGGAATATTAAAAAGTACACTAAGAAAATACATTTTTAATTCTGAAAATGATATAAGAAAAATTGATGCAACATGAAAACAAAAGTTATTCTATTCATTCAGAATTTTTTATTCTGGATGCAAAACATGACAGGCTAAAATATTACTGCAGTGATATTAGCATGGGTATATTTGTAGCTATAGCCAAAAATACACTGTATGGGTCAAAATGATTATTTTTCTTTTATGCCAAAAATCATTAGAATATTAAGATCATATTCCATGAAGACGTTTTGTCAATTTTCTACCATAAATATATCAAAACTTAATTTTTGATTAGTAATATGCATAGCTAAGAACTTCATTTGGAAAACGTTAAAGGCAATGTTCTCAGTATTTTGATTTTTTAGCACCCTCAGATTTTCAAATAGTTGTATCACGACCAAATATTGTTCTATTCTAACAAATCAAACATCAATGGAAAGCTTATTTTTCAGCTTACATATGATATATATATATATATATATATATTTTTTTTTTTTTTTTTTATTACACCTATGGCAGGTTTTGTAGTTATTTTTTTCCTAAATACTTTAATTTTCCTTTGCAAAACTATTTTCTTTTTTAATACAATTCTACAATTAATACAGTTCAAAACATGGAACTATTTTGACTCTATAATGTGCTGGTTGAGAAATACATTTCTGTGTAATACATAACTTACATTATGTAAAATTATTTTACATTTCATGTCGGTATTATGTATAGGATATTGACTAAATATTATACTATTTCTTTCAAGAAGGGAAAATGCGTCAGTGCTGCAGTGACCTCCAGATGTCAGTAGTGAAACGCCTCAGTAAAACATCCGACCAGCAGAAGAAACTAATCGACCCGATGGACACAGTTGACACGTAATAAAATGCTGAAATTCATCGGTTCGTTACTGAGAGTTCTGGACATCTGAAGCGGTTTCTCATTTGCAAACGCTTATCGAGCTGAATCGAGTGAGGCGCGTCGATGCTTTCAGTTTCGAGTCTGTAAAATGTCTGTTGTTTTTGTTCCGAAACGGCAGCGCGGAAAAGCGCAAATCAACCAGGAGACAATTCAAAGAGTGAGTGGACATTTCACGGCTTAATACATTTGCAGACACACATACAGTTCGGTTATTTTCATGAGAAATTACCGTATTGTACAACAGAACTCAAAGCTATACATTTCAGTACTAGCGGAAGCGTACTGGACAGGGTTGCCAGATTTTCACAACAAAACTCCGTCAATTGCTAATCAAGACTAACCCAAAACTAGCCCAGTCGCGTTTCGGACGGGGTCCCCCGGTAAAAATCGGGGGGTAAACTACACGTTTTTGGTCAAATTCACATTCCAGTGGCTAAATATCATGTTACTGGGGTCGCTTCAACCCGCGGACATGAGGCAACAGTGTTGAAGCAGCCCTTGGTCTTGGCAACACTGTTGGTACTGGACAACTATTTACGTCATACAGCGCGGTGCGTGTGTTTCATGTTTGTTGAGTGTTTTCGGTACCTTACAGAAAAGCAGATAAGAGCTGAATGTCTCATGGAAGAATTAGATCCGGACCGCTCACCGTTTTTCACCGGAGTCGCTCCCGTCAGTTTGATGGTGCGCGCGAGTGTCCGTTGAGATTTGAAAAACGAATTCGCGCCATTTATGTCCTTCGCTGTGTGAACGCGAAAGTTCCAGAGTCGCGCCTGTTTGTAAATACTCGCCTATTACTATTTAACGACCGATTCAAATAATAATAATAATCATACTTTTTTCTGATCAATTCGAAGTGTAATACCACAAATTTAACATTTAACGTACACTACCAGTCAGAAGTTGAACAGTAAGATTTTAAATGGTTTTAAAGAACTCTCTTCTGCTCAACAAGCCTGCATTTATTTGATCCAAAGTGCAGCAAAACAGTAAAATCATGAATATATATTTGTATATATAATAATATTTATATATTATAATATTTATTTTTACAATTTAAAATAACTGCTTTCTATTGAATCATTGCAGTCTTCAATGTCACATGATCCTTCGGAAATCTGTCTAATATGCTGATTTGTTGCTCAAGAAACATTATTATTATTGTCAATATTTAAAACAGTTGAGTTGGATTTCTTAGATTAATAGAAAGATCCGAAGATCAGCATTCATCTGAAATAAAAAGCTTTTGTAGCCTCATACACGATATAATTCAAAAGCTTGGAGTCAGTGTCATTTTTAGTTTATTTTGATAGAAATTAATAATTTTATTTAGCAAGGATGATTTAAATCGATCAAAAGTGGAGATAAAGACATTTATAATGTTACAATTTCTATTTCAGATAAATGCTGTTCTCCTGAAATTTCTGTTCAAACTTTCTGTTTTCAACATAATAAATGTCTTTTGAAAAACAAATCTGAATTTTAGAATGGTTTCTTAAAGATCATGTGACAAGTAATTATGTTAAAAATTCAGCATTGAAATTGCAGGAATAATTTTAAAATGTATTCAAGAAGAAAACAGTTATTTTAAATAGTAAAAAATATTTTAAAATGTTACTGTTTTTGCTCTACTTTGAATCAAATAAATGCAGGCCTGGTGAGCAGAAGAGACTTCTTTAAAAAACAAGTTAAGCTAGATTTATAGCAAATATTTATTCAACATAAAAGGAAAATTAAAGAGGAAATACACAACTCATAAGAAGCTTATTATTATTTAGTTAGAGGTTTTACAGAATGGGAATTTCAACAAGGAAAAACTTAGTCTTGAGAATTTAAATTTCACAAACGAAATGGAAACGCAAAACTAAAGACATTAAGTTGAACCATATAGTTACTTTCATAATGTGTATCTTTAAGTGAAAAGTTTAAATCACATTTAATTCATACATGATTATGACATTAAAACTGTGTGCTCAATTTACATGCAGCCATCATATTTACATATCAATAGGGTTGGGTATCGTTTGAATTTTATCAATTTCGATTCCGATTCCACTTATCGATTCCGATTCTTCTCGATTCCCAGTTTCGATTCCAGTTTAGTTAAAAAAAAAAAAAAAAAAAAACACAAAAGCCAAACATTAATATATCAAACATGTTTATTTTCAGTGCTAGCTTGCAACATATTATTTTATTACAGGGGTTCTCAACCTTTTTTATATCAGGGCCCCCTTCTTCTTGGGTCAATTTTGCAAGGCCCCCCTATGCCTGACATTTCCTCTAAAGGTGTTTATTTTTGAATATACATATACAGATTTAAAGCACCTAAATTATTTAATTCAGAAATTCTTCACAACTTCAGAGTGCTCTTTCTTAAGTGACTGAATATCTACTGTTTGTATTTATTATAAAATAAACATATAAATTAAAAATACAGTAAATACATAGTAAATCTGTTTATGCTGGTGCTCATATGTGCATAAACACCACTGACCCTTACAAGATCCACCTCTATGGGTAAGCATTCATTATAAAAAACTCACAGGACATTTATTTTGAAAACTATGCAAATATTTCGAAATTTCACGCAAAAATACTATGGATCAGAGCACCGAAAGCATGAATAGTTTGTGAATCACCAGCAGACTTATGCGTGCCTAATGTACGACTCCGATTTACAAGAATGAATACATTAGGCTCGCACGACTTCAATCAAATTCGTTACTATTACTCTGGTCATCTTTGCCTTTACATTAGCGGGAGGGTTTGTTTCATGCAGCCAAGAGATTAAGTAGATACCTGTCTTCCCACGGGGGTAGAAGTTACTTTTATGTGGGCTTTTGCGGAACGAAATAACATACATTCCTTCTGGAGTGGGCGGGCGCAGGACTAAAATCCGTTCCTTGAAGATCTCTAAGATGAAGTTTGCGTGCAGCGGTAGATTTGTCTTCGGTTTTTACAAAGCGTAGACTAGGGCTGGGCGATTAATCGAAAAATAATCGAAATCGACATTCAGAACCTATAATCGTTAAAATTTTTCCAGGAAGATTATTTCAATTACTTTCCCTTTAAAAAACACAAGCACTCCGTTCCGTTATTCCGCCGACATGTCGATGGAGAGCTTAAAAAGTATTTACAGGATATACAAGGGTAATTTTATTTAGAGGAGATACTGCTTATTTTCTACTTTTAATATGAAAAACATTGAAAATTATTTATTTTGTTTCCAATAGTGCAAGTTATTTATTTTCACTAATTTAAGAAAAATTTGACTTTTCGTTTTAAGCAATCCTTGTTTTAATTTCAGTTGTTCAACACTGATGTTCAATTAATAATCATAGATCGTAGATAGTGTGTTTCCTTCAATTATTTTAAAATCAAGTAATGCACCCTTCATCCAAAAATCTCTCGCTTGTAATATGTGAACATATTTACTGTACAAAACTTGTGTCAGTGAACTATGAGGGCAAAAAAATAAATATTATATAAATATAATTAAATATAATTTTATTAATAAATAAAATAATCGTTCATTAATCGTAATCGGGTTGAAATGTTCAATTAATCGAGATTTTGATTCTAAGCCAAATTGCCCAGCCCTAGCGTAGACACACTTTTAAACGCTTACCGCGATCCATCTTATCAACTGATGTTTACATTACCACATAAGGTCCAGGCAGGTTGCACGCGCGGAAGGTCCTGGCAGATCGCTAGATGAAAAAATGCACCCAGGAATCGAAACGAGGAATCGAAATTTTAATTTTATAACAAGTATCCGATTCTTTATCTTAAGTATCCGATTCCAGAATCGGAATCGATTTTCGATTCCCAACCCTACATATCAATACTAATAGAATAATATTTCGAAGTGTTTACTAAAGTCAGACTACTAACTGATTGACTGTTTTCCAGCTGCTGGATGAGAACGATCAGCTGGTGAGATGCATCACAGAGTATATGCAGAAGGGCCGCGCCACTGAGTGTGTGCAGTACGTGAGTTTCATATGTCTGGTTTCTTCAGATGCTTTAGTGCGTTTACTTAAGTATATACTTTATCATCTCCACAGATACCAGCAGATTCTGCACCGCAACATTGTGTATTTGGGAACCATAGCCGACGCCAGCACAGAGATCCGGCCGGAGACGCAGACCACAGAAGACACTGTCAGTTAGATTTGCTGCTAACAAGAATATTGTAAACATGTTATAATAAATGTGAGTGTCCCTGTTGGGGAACATTGTTTTATGTACATAATTTCATGTTTTACTTCAGTGCTTTTATAATAAATGTGTAAACTACAATAAACACTTGCCCCTTTATAAAAGCAGAAGTCATCTTCATTTTCATTAAATATTCAGCTTCAATTTGATGATGCTTTGTTACTAATAAAAGTGTAATTTAGATCCATTTAACATTTTATAGTGTTTAAATCCATACTGCAGAATCAGATTCCATTTGAATCTCTAATGACATTAGAACATATTTACACGTTTTTGTTGTACTTGCTTCATCCTGATTTTCACTGCATTACAGTAATAAAAATAAGACTTACCAAATCATAACACATTACAGTCATAAGAAGTAGAAAATGTGAAATGAATCTAACCCATGACCTTGCATTCTGAGAATCAAACCCATGACCTTGCATCCCAGGCATCAAACTCATGATCTTGCAACTTGGGAATCGAACCCATGACCTTGGCATGAACCGCTTGCTGTACTGTTTGTGTAACAGAAAAGCTTGCATCCTGAGAATTAAACCCCTGATGTGGGAATTGAACCCATGACCTTGCATCCTAGACATCAAACAAGTGATGGGAAAATCGAACCCATGATCAAACCCCTAACTTTGCTTCCTAAGAAACAGACCCATGATGTGGGAATCAAATGCATGACCTTGGATCCTGGGAATCAAACCCATGACCTTGGCACGAACAGCTTGCTGTACTGTTTGTGTTACAGAAAAGCTTGCATCCTGAGAATTAAACCCATGATGTGGGAATTGAATCCATGACCCTTGCATCCTGGGCATCAAACTCGTGACGGGAGAATTGAACCCATGATCTTGCATCTTGGGAATCGAACCCATGACCAGGGCATCAAACCCCTAACCTTGCTTCTTGGGAATCAAACCCATGATGTGGGAATCAAATGCATGACCTTGGATCCTGGGAATCAAACCCATGACCTTGGCACGAACAGCTTGCTGTACTGTTTGTGTTACAGAAAAGCTTGCATCCTGAGAATTAAACCCATGATGTGGGAATTGAATCCATGACCTTGCATCCTGGGCATCAAACTCGTGACGGGAGAATTGAACCCATGATCTTGCATCTTGGGAATCGAACCCATGACCAGGGCATCAAACCCCTAACCTTGCTTCTTGGGAATCAAACCCATGATGTGGGAATCAAATGCATGACCATGCATTCTGGGAATCAAACCCATGACAGAAGAATCAATCCCATGACCAGGGCATCAAACCCCTAACCTTGCTTCCTGCGAATCGAACCCATGACCTACTGTTTTTGCTACAGAAAAGCTTGATATGATGTGAAATGCTCATGAAAATGTGAATGCTAAAATAATAGAAGTCAAAGATGAAACAAAGGCAGACATTGTTATATATTTATTTTTTGCATTGCTGGTACACTTGGAAATAATCAGTTGCCAGCTCTAGTGAACAATAAGCAACACAAGCCAAGCAGTTGCCCCTCATGTCTTCTGTCAGGGCAACGTCATTTCTTTCTTATTATTTAATTTTTTTAAACTCCTTTTATTTTTTGAAGCCACTAGTAAACCATTTTGACACAGCTGAGAAATGTTGAGCGTTACAGTCCAAGGTCATCGAAGATGTTTAATCTTTAAAAAAAAAAAAAAAAAAATGCTGAAACAGTTTGGGAGAAAAACACGGACGAAGCAACGAACCTACATTTTGATTGTGCAAAGCACAGAACTATAAAAAGATATATTTATATACAGCAAACGATTCTCTGTAAACATGGTAAGTATGTTAGTTTTCAGAAAACATGGTCATATCATAAATACAGGCAACATTGGCATCGGCAAACGTCACGAAATGAACATTCTGGGCTTTTCGGATGCAGCCCGAGACCACAGAAACCAACGGGAATCTGGGCTCAAAATAACCAAAAGGAAATTTAAAAAAAAAAAAAAACTGGAAAAAAAACCACCCCAATCCGACCATAACCATTTATTAGTGTTTATAATGGCGTATTTGGTAACCTCTGTAGAAAGAAGGTACAGTTAAACTCTGTAAGAAAGAAAAAATGTGCTTCACATCTTGGGAAAATAATGTTTTACTTAATAATAAGCCTATATTACGCTAACTTATATAGAGTAATGGTATGTGTAAGAAAATACAAAAATAAGATTAATACTGTCAATATTTGTACAAGAAATATATCGTATTTGAAAGGAATACATGTTATTTTGACGGGAAGTGTTAGTGTCGTTCTGAAGAAAGCCAATGGGAAAATGAACGTGTTTGACCGTACAGAAGGGTTTGTGTTTTTAATAAAAGGTTTTTTTTCTCTTCTCTTTTCTAGATAGAACTACTACTACGGCTCCCAAACGGCATTTCTTTTGTATTTCAAGCACCATTTCCCCCCTCTAAACAATACTTTGGTTAGAGAAAATATCTGCAAGTGCTATTCAAAACAACATGGCACAAAGTTACTGCTAACATCCTTTTTTTTTTATCTGTATTTTTAATCTTTTTTTATCTCTCAGATGTTGAAAAAGTAGTGTATTTCTTTCAAATTACACCTCTGCTATGATTATTATATTTCTGCCGAGCCTGCTCAAAGCCTCTTCATAAAAAGTAAATTATTTATAGTTCTTTTCGTTTCTTTTTTTCGAGTCATTTACAAGCTATGGAACAGTAGCTGAGAGCTGCAGTCTGGGTCGTCCCACGTGACATTTGGCAGTTACAGCTATTTAAACACAGTATCGTTATGTGGGACGTCCGGTTAGCGGACCGGGACGTCCGGATCTTCGTAATGCGGCTGCGATAGTGCGCTGTGAGTGAGCACGGTGGCCATGCATATCGGAAAAAGTCGTGTAAACTCGAAGCTGAACGCCGCCGCGAGACTGAAGGCTTCAGTCGTGCCGATGCGGCCGCCAGTGAAATGGTCCGACTAGCTGCTGTTAACATGAATCATGCATCGTTTGGACAGCGTGGAAGGCAGTTACGTTCTGTTCGGGGATGTTTGACACGCATCTGTGTACAAAAATGTTATGAATCACTATGTTAAATGCAAATTTCCCTATAAAAACACTTCTAGTTTACAAGGTTGGAGTCTAGACCGGATTCACGGCACACCACAAGATCAAAAATCCCAGCTAGGTTTTCTACGACGCTGTGTTCAGATAATAAAATAACATCCTTCCGCTGCCCCGACACGACGAAACCCCGTTATAAAGTCTCTCAGTGGCGTCCCGCTCTAAGCCTTTAAATGCTGATCTGGGTTCACATCCTGAGCGTTACTCAAACTCAAAATACACGAAAAGGGTGGGCGACCTCTCCCAGCACAGGTCCAGCTCAGTACTGGTGCAGGTACGAGGGTCGATGCTCAGGTTTGAGTGGGAAGGTTTTGAAGCCTTTGCTCAGGATCTTGTGCTGGGAAACCTGCTGCTGCTGCTGCTGTTGTTGCTGTTGCTGCTGTGTGAACGGGAAGCCGGAGGAGATCCCGGAGGATGGAGGGCAGTCATTGGCTGTCGACCACACCGGAGACTGCAGCATTTGCATGGAGTCGCCCCATTGGCTGGAGGGGATGGTCATCTGGTAGAGGGAAGAGCTGGGATTGGGCATGGTGTTGGTGTGCGAGGAGTGCTGCCAGGGAGCTTTCGGAGGCCAGGTTTTAGTTTTGCTGTCCTGTAACAAAGAACAAAAGACATATTTACATTCACATTCATGTTCCAAAGTGACTTTCACTGTATTCAAGGTACATTTTTGGATGAAATGAAAGTCCTAGAATTTGAACCCATGACCTGGGAATCGAACCCATGACCTCGCATCCTGGGAATTAAACCCATCACATATGAATTAAACCCATGATGTGGAAATCAGACCCCATGACCTTATATCCCAGGAATCAAACACATGACAGGAGAATCGAACCCATGACCTGTGAATCAAACTCATAACCTTGCATCTTGGGAATCAAACCCATGAACTGGCATCCAGTGCATCAAACCCATGACAGGAGAACTGACCTCATGACTTTGCATTCTGAGAATCAAACCCATGACCTGGGAATCAAACTCACCCCTTGCATCCTGGGAATCAAACCCATTACCTTGCATTCTGTGAATTAAACCTATGATGTGGGAATCAAACTCATGACCTTGCATCCTGGGAATTAAACCCATAATTTGGGAATCAAAACCCATGATTTTGCATTTTGGGAATCAAATCCATGACGTTGCATCCTGGGAATCGAACCAGTGACCTGGGAATCGAACCCATGACCTTGCATCCTGGGAATTAAACTCATGATGTGGGAATCAAACCTATGATTTTGCATTCTGTGAATCTAACCCATGAAGGGAGAATCAAACCCATAATCTTGCATTCTGGGAATTAAACCCATGACCTTGCATCCAGGGAATTAAACCCAAGATGTGGGAATCAAACGCATGATCTTGCATTCTGGGAATTAAAGCCACGATTTGGCAATCAAACCCATGATCTTGCATTCTGACAATTAAACCCATGATGTGGGAATCAAACCCATGATCTTGCATTCTGGGAATTAAACTTGTGACCTTGCATCCTGGGAATTAAAGCCATTATTTGGCAATCAAAGCCATGATCTTGCAACGTCAAATCCATGTCCTTGCATCCTGGGAATTAAACTCATGATGTGGGAAACAAACCCATGATTTTGCATTCTGGGAATCGAACCCATGAAGGGAGAATCAAACCCATGACCTTGTATTCTGGGAATCAAACCCATGACCTTGTATTCTGGGAATCAAACCCATGACCATGCATTCTGGGAATCAAACCCATCACATGGGAATCAAACCCATGATCTTGCAAGGTCAAATCCATGACCTTGCATCCTGGAATTAAACTCATGATGTGGGAATCAAACCCATGATTTTGCATTCTAGGAAATAAACCCATGACTTGGGAATCAAACCCATGACCCTGCATTCTGGGAATCTATCCCATGAAGGGAGAATCAATGCTGCACGTTTCAAAGTCATTTGTTGCGCTGCTTTGTGTACTACCAGTCTGACAGTGCCTCCTGCTGGAAGAGAAACGCATAGTTGTAAATGTGAATTTTTTAGTCTATGATGTGAACTGATGGATCCAGAAAATAATGTTATAAAAATTTAAACAATTAAACAATTTAAACAAAGGCAGTAGAATATATTTATATGTTATTTAAGTAATATAACACTTGATTGATAATAATTGTTTAAATCAATATAACTGATAATATTAATATTAATTTATGCAATTACAATGCCTTGATTTTAGTAAGATTAGTACACAGTCATAGCCATAAATACAATGGTACTAATAATTGGCATAATTCTTTCGGTGTTTCGGTTTTCGGCCTTGGTTTTCTCTTTTTCGGTTTTCGGCCAAGAATTTTCATTTTGGTGCATCCCTAATCCTGCGAATTAAACCCAAGATATGGGAATCAATCCCATGATCTTGCATTCTGGGAATTAAAGCCATGATCTGGCAATCAAAGCCATGATCTTGCAACGTCAAATCCATGACCTTGCATCCTGGGAATTAAACTTATGATGTGGGAATAAAACCCATGATTTTGCATTCTGGGAATTAAACTTATGAAGTGGGAATCAAACCAATGACCTTGTATCCTAAGAATCTAACCCATGACAGGAGAATCAAACCCATGACCTTGCATTCTGGGAATCAAACCCATGACCTTGGCATGAACGGCATGCTTTACAGTTTTTAGTTTGTGAGAAATGTAATCCTTGTATTCCTGGTGATCTGATGTTATTCGTACATATGATTTATAAATGCTGTTTTTAAATGTTATAAACAAAAAATATTGCATAACAGTTGCATATGAGAAAACACCCACTGTTAAACTCAACCTTTTATTGTGATGGAATATACGTGTGGGTTTTTATTAGTTGAAGTGGTATCAGAGAGTCATTAGTACCTGGTTACTGTCGTCACTGGCGTGGTGGAGTGGAGGAGAGGGCAGAGTGCACACTTCCTGTTCACCACAGCTGTGTTTCCTAAAAAAAAAACACACTCGACATGAGGGACACACTCATCACCAGATGAAAGTGTCTGATAAACAAAGTGAATGTTTGTTACCGTCTTTGTTTGACAGCCGCCACCAGGTCAGGCCCAGAGAACATGGAAAACAGACTGTCCCCATTGGCTGAGGAGGTCTCGTCACTCGAGCTGGCCGAATCCCCCTGATTGGCTGACCAGCCGCTGTTGACCGCCTCCCTGCTCAAAAACAAACATCTATATCAATATATACAAATTATCAGCAATATTTACACTACTGGTCAAAATTTTGGAATAATTACGTTTTTAAATTTTTTTTAATTAAGTGTCTTCTGCTCTCCAGGGCTGCATTTATTTGATCAAAAATGCAGTAAAATATTATTGTGATTTAAAATAACTGATTATTCAACCGCCACTGAATTTTTTTTTTCTCCTCAGAACTGCGTGATCCAAACTCGCAATTCTGCCTTTTTTTCTAAGAATTGTGAGATATAAATTCACAATTGCAAGTTATAAAGTCAGAATTGCATGATATAAACTCGCAATTCTGAGAAATAAAGTCGCAATTCTGACAAATAAAGTCGCAATTGCGAGTTACAAAGTCAGAATTTCAAAATATAAACTTGCAATTTTGAGAAATAGTCATAATTGTGATATAAACTCACAATTCTGAGAAATAAAGTCGCAACTGCATGATATAAACTCACAATTTTGAGAAATATAGTCATAATTGTGATATAAAGTCGCAATTCTGAGAAAAAAGTCGCAATTGCGAGTTATAAAGTTAGAATTGTGAGATAAAAAGTCGCAATTACGTTTTTTATTTATCAGTGGCGGATACGGGCTTCCATAGTTTTCAATGTGAATATATTGTAAAATGTAATTCATTCTTGTGATCAAAGCTGAATTTTCAGCATCATTACACATTACTCACAGTCTTCAGTCTCACATGATCCTTCAGAAATCACTCTAATCCATTCTAACAGATTTTAGCATGCAATGTAGAAAATGTCAGACTGTATTTTAATGTGGTTAAAAATAAAAAATGCATCAGAAATCTATTGGACTCTACTAAGTGAGTAGATGGGTAGTGGAAACTGAAGTGAAATAATGAATCATGTATGAGATGCTGTGCTGTGATTGGTCAGAGCATCTCTCACCCTTCATTGTAGTACTCAGGGTGTGTCCAGCCCCTGTGTTGCTCATCTGGGTGTGGCCAGTTACTGCGGGTGTTGCTGGGCCGGCGAACATGCTGCGCCTGTCGTTTCTGCTGCATGGCCTGATTGACTCCGGCAACATATCGCGCAAACTCTGGATCCGAGCCCACTGATGGAGAGATGAGTAGAGAGAGTAATGTGTGTCGCTTTGTCCTGCTCTTTGTTTAAACTGTCCAGCACAGCAGAAACACATAATAGAGTCTAACACATACACACACACACATACACCAGTAATGCACTGAAGTGACCTGCTGTGCCACAGTAGCATTCACACAGTATAAAACCATGGCATATTCAACTATGCAGGGCCGGTCCTACACATTTTGGTGCCCCAGCAGGATTGGCATTTGGGTGCCCCCCCTCCACAAATTACAGAACAAAAAGATGTTTTTTTTGTTTTTTTTGTTTTGTTTTTTATGGCTCGCATATTTTAACAAAATTAACAACAAAGTCAGCCAGTCCGAGTCAGTTTTACTCCTTTAAACAAGGATGATAAAATAAAATGTATAATGATAAAATAATAAAATAAACATTTGCTTGAACATGCTATAAACTATGGGCCTTATAGAATCAAAATGTGCAAAAGAGAAAACAGAAGATTAGCATGTATAACCCCAACATAATCTTCCTTCAAAAGTCTATGGTGCATCATGCATGTCCCTAAAAATGGACACGTCTGGATTTCCTTACTGCAAATGCATCTATTGTGTCATCAAAAGGTATCTTCCTTACAGTTATTATCCTAGCAAAAGCATGTATAGCTGCACAGGACAAACAATTTAAATAGATTTTTTAATTGATAGCTGTAGCCACATCATCACTGATATAATGGTGCAGCCTGCTACTCATTTTGAGACTCAAGGCAGTTAGGTGTATAGTAGTAACCTAGTTTTTGGTAATAAAACTAAAAAGCCCAAACGTGAGGGTTGAGCATTCATCTCAATCTGTATGAATCTAGCAATAGCTCATCATAACATTGCATTATCTAGCTAGCTTTGCCTTTATTTTTATTACTTAGCTAACGCTAGCGTTAGCGCCAATCAGCTTAAAATAACACAGAAACGCAAAACAGCGCTTTGTTGACATAGCTTACCTCTTAATTGGGCTTTCCTTTCCTCCTCCTCTTTCCTCCGTTTTCTGCCCTGCGCACCTGAGGGCTTGTGCCTTTTCATTTTTACACCTGCCTGCCTGGTGTGATGTGCGCCCATACACAACCATGTATTTGTGTTTACATTACATCGACGGCGCACGTCTTGATTGGGCTGCGGGCCTGGGGCTGCCAGTTGTGCAGAGACATATCCCCCCACTAAAGTAAGCAGCAGCATCGTGTCTCTGTTCAAGTGCATCAGCCAGGCCAGATGAAATATTGCAAATAAAAAGTGTATTTATTCTTGCTTATTTGTTCATTGTGTAGAAAAGGAGGGGGGCACCTGAGCGCCCACATGTTTTTTTTTTTTTTTTTTGTAAGGGCCACTGGCGGCGCCCTACGCACACCTGGCGCCCCAGGCAGAAAACTGCTTCGCCTGTAGGACGGACCGGCCCTGCAACTATGCACTAATGAGAAAACACTTTTGTAATACAATTGTGTTTTGATCTGACAACCTCTCTTATTACATGCACTCAAGTGTTTGCATTGAACTAAATTCATTATGTTAAAATTACACAGTACGGAACGATTAATTACAAAGAAAATATTGCAATAGAAGTAATGGAATTAATCAATGCAGATGCTTGATTTAAAACTGCATGATGGCTTAAAAGGTCTTCGGCAATATTAGCTCAAAAAGCATATACGTGTTGATAATTCCCGTAATAATAAATAAAAATATAATAAATAATAAAAATAAATTAAGTATGAAAATTACAAAAACTTAGATTACCAAAATAAATTACAAAAAAAATATTTATAAAAAAAAAATATTAAATCTAAGCTAAATATTAAAACAAACTAAAAGCTAAACTAAAAAAAAATATAGTAAAATAAATAAACAAGTCAATTACTAAAACTGAAATCAAAATAATAAATTAAAATGAATAAAACGTTTTTATAAATTTAAAAACAAAATGATTTAAAAAGTTAAAATTAAAAATATTAAATCTAAGCTAAATATTAAAACGTAAACTAAAAAAAAATTGTAAATGAAATAATAAAAATAAAGTATGAAAAACTGAAATCAAAATAAATAAAAAAATTGAAAACAAAATAACGAAAGTTTAAAATTACAAATATTAAATATTATTATGTAAACAAAAAAGTTGTAAATAAAGTATAACTAAAACATAATAAAATAAATTATACGAATCAATTATGAAAATTACTAAAACTGAAATCAAAATAAGTTTAAATAAATAAAGTTTTTAAAAATGTACAAACAAAATGACTGAAAGTTAAAATGAAATTAAACTAAAAATAGAAAAATCTACATATTTAAAAAGACAACAAATAAAAATAAAAAAATAAAAAATGTTTGGAAAACAATTTTTTTTACATTTACATTTTCAGTTTTATTTTATTTTCTAAAAAAATTCCTGTACTTTTGTCATTTGTCTTAGATTTTGTATTTTTGTGCTTTGTAATAAATGTGATGGCTAAACAAAATAAGCAGTCATTGTCTTCCATGCTGCAGTGTTTTGCTCAACCATGCTACTCTACAACTACAAAACCTACGATGAACCCATCTGAGCTGTAACCGCTTTCTGCTCACCTGCAGGGTCAAAGGGCATGGAGTCTCCCAACACCCCGAACAGACTCTGGTCACTTTGGTCTCGGTTGGGCCAGGTGTTGTTGCGTGGTCCCTGCGGGGGCTTGTGGCCGAGCATCTCAGACATCATGCTGTCCATGTACGTGCTGACCAGCCCCAAACTGTAGAGGTCAGAGCTGAGGTCCGGCAGGCCCGGGGCGGGCCACTGCGTCAAGGGCCCGATGGGCGAGAGCCCTCCTAAAGGACCCTGGGGCCACTTGCTGGGAGCTCTCGGCTGCGGAGGCTGCTGGGAAGAGAGCTGAGGGGAAACGGGTGCTGTTTGCTGCGGCTGCTGCTGCGGCTGACCGATCGGCTGCAAGAGGTGCTGGTAGAACGGCAGGGCCTGCGAAGTCGACTGCGGCTGGGTTTGCTGCTGTTTGGGCGTTGAAGGAAGCTGCTGTTGCTGCTGCTGTTGTTGTTGCTGCTGCTGTGTTGGTTGCTGCAAGGTTTGAGCCAACACTTGAGACTGCGAGGAGGTCGGAGCCGCTCCGCTGGGCGGCTTCAAGTCGGCCGCATTCGTAGACGCCACCGAGTTCCTCCTCTTCACCAGCGGAGACGCCTGCTGGGATTTGCCCATGTTGAATCCCGACAGGAAGTCGATGACGTCTTGCATCTCCTGGTCGGTGGGCAGGTTCATGCCCTGCTCGTCTGCGGACGCGCCGTTGGCGATCTGCGCGTGGCTGGGGTCGGGCGTGCACGGCATGCTGCTCATCTGCAGGATGCTGTGCAGACGGCCGGATTTGTCGTCCGAGCTGCCGCTGCTCCGCGACGGGGTGCTGGGGATGGAGTAACTGCCGCCCGCGCTGGAGTTGGACGAGGTTTTCTTGGTGAAGCGTGAGGTGAGTTTGGAGATGGTTTTGGGGAGGCCGCCAGAGGATTTGGTGCTGTTCCCGGGAGGAAGATCGACGGGTACGCCGTAATCGGTCGTGTCTCGTTGGAGCTGGATCTGAATGGTGGGCAAAATCTGTTCCCTGTGCACAGAAACACCAGCAAACAAATAAGTTTTAGTTATTCTGATGTGTATTTTTGCAATTTTTGTGATTTTTTTTTCTTTAATAATGTATTGAAAGTTAAAATATTAAATCTAAGATATATATTAAATATTAAAACTTACAAGAACATGTGTGACCCTGGACCACAAAACCAGTCATAAGGTTAAATTTGACAAAACTGAGATTTTTATTTTGAATATATACAAGAAATATATATATCTCAATATATATCAAAACGTTTTGATACATTTACGGTACGAAATTTACAAACTATCTTCATGGAACATGATCTTTAATTATTTTTGGCAATAAAAAAAATCAGTTTGACCTTATACAATGTTTTGTTGGGTATTGCTACAAATATACAGTCAGGTCCATATATATTTGGACACTGACACATTTTTCATAGTTTTGGCTCTGTATGCCACTAGAATAGTTTTAAAATGATACAATCAAGATGAAATTGAAGTGCAGACTTTAAGCTTTAATTCAAGGGGTTGAACAAAAATATAACATAAAATGCTAAGGAATTACAACCATTTTATACACAGACCCCCCCATTTTCAGGGGCTCAAAAGTAATTGGACAAATAAATATAATCATAAATAAAATGTTCATTTTTAATATTTTGTTGAGAATCCTTTGCAGGCAGTGACTGTCTTAAGTCTGGAACTCATGGACATCACCATAGACTGGGTTTCCTCCTTTGTGGTGCTTTGCCAGGCCTTTACTGCAGCTGACTTCAGTTGTTGCTGGTTTGTGGGTCTTTCTGCCTTTAGTTTTGTCTTCAGCAAGTGAAATGCATGCTCAATCAATTTGAAATCAGAAGACTGACTTGGTCATTACAGAATATTCCACTTTTTTACCTTTAAAAGCTCCTGGGTTGCTTTTGCTGTTTGTTTTAGGTCATTGTCCATTTGTACTATGAAGAGCCGCCCAAACAACTTCGCTCCATTTAACTGAATCTGGGCAGACAGTATATCCCTATACACTTCAGAGTTCTTCCGACTGCTTCTGTCTTCTGTCACATCGTCCCTAAACACCGGTAACCCAGTGCCACTGGAAGCCATGCTCATGCCATTACACTGCTCCACAATGTTTCACAGATGATGATGTTGTAGTATTTGGATCATGAGCTGTTCCAAGCCTTCTCCATACTTTTTTCTTCCTGTCATTCTGGTACACGTTGGTTTTAATTTTAGCAGTCCAAAAAATGCTTTTCCAGAAGTGGTCTGGCTTTTTAAAATGTTTTTGACAAAGTCTAATCTGGCCTTGTTTGCACCTTGTGGTAAACCCTCTCTATTTTGCTCTGGTGAAGTCTTCTCTTGATTGTAGACTTTGACAGTGACACGCCTACCTCCTGGAGAGTATTCTTCACTTTGCTGGATGTTGTAAAATGTTTTATTACCATGGAGAGGATCATCCAATCATCCAGCATACTGTTGTCTTTTGTGAACATCCAGGCCATTTTATGTTGCTGAGCTCACCAGTGTGTTCTTTTTCTTCTCAGAATTCACCAAACTGTTGATTTGGCCACTCCTAATGTTCCTGCTATCTCTCTGATGCATTTCTTTTGTTTTTGAAGCCTAACAATTGTCTGTTTTACTTGCATGCAGAGCTCCTTTGACCGCATGATGGGTTCAGAGCAACAGCTTCCAAATACAAATGGCACACTTAGAATCAACTCCAAATCTTTTACCTGGTTAATTGATGTAGAAAAAATGAAAGAATTGCCCACAGCTTTTGAGTCAACTGTCCAATTACTTATGGTCCCTTGAAAAAGGGGGGAGGTACATATTAAAGAGCTGTAATTCCTTAACCTTTCTACCAATTTGATGAGACTGCCCTAAAAATTAAAGCTCAGAGTGTGCACTTTAAGACCATATTCATTGTATAACTGTAACTTAAATATGTTTTGGTCAACAGCTAAAATAATAAAAATTGTGTCAGTGTCCAAATATATATGGACCTGACTGTACCTGTGCTACTTAAGACAGGTTTTGTGGTCAAGGGTCAATTTTCTTTTCTTTCACAGTGAATTATGGGAAAGTTTGATTGCATTACTAATGCTGACACTGACTTGCGCTCTTTCCAGCGGTGAAGGTCGAACACAGCTGTGTAGAGCACGTCTACCAGACCGAGAGTCTTTTCTGGATCCAGACTGCGCTGCAGTAGAGACATTGTCGCTGGATCCTCCTTCAGACACCTGCAAGACAAAAAGCAGATTTAGAAAATTAAATTTAGATTTTACAATTATTAATTTTGTTTTACTTTTTTACTTTTTTATCATTTTATTTTATTTTAATTTAACTTGTATGATTTTTTTATGTTTTATTTTTTATATATATTTTTAATATATTTTATTTTATTTTGTATGTTATATTTTTAATATATTTTATTTTACTTTAAATTGTATGTAATATTTTTTAGAAACAAGATTTTCATTATATTATATTATATTATATACATTATATTTTATTTTATTGAATTTTTTATTTTAGTTTATTTTATAATCAAAATATGTTTTCATGGTAAACTTAGAAGTGGAGAAAATTAATAAAAGTAGATTTCAACAATATACATTTTATTTTACTTTACTACTTTTTAATTATTTTATTTTATTTTTTATTTATATATTTTATTTTAAATTGTATTTTATATATATATATAATTTTATATTGTATTATATTTTTTTTATCAGCAAAGGCAGTTTTCATGGTAAACTTAGGAGTAGAGAAAATAGATAAACAAAATCAATAAAATTTGATTTCAACATTAATTTTATTTTACTTCATTACTTTATCATTTCATTTCGTATTTTATTTTATATATTTTTTTATTCGTATTTTATTTTGTTTTAGATTATTATATATTTTATTTAATCAGCAAATGGCTGATTTCATGGTAAACTTCGTAGAAAAAATAGATTATAAAAAACAATTAAATTAGATTTCGACATTATTAATTTTATTTTACTTTGTTACTTTATCTTTTCTTAGATTCCATTTTTTATTTTATGTTATTTTATCAGCAACGGCAGTTTTCATGGTATACTTAGTAGAGAAAATAGATGTAAAAAAAATATTAATAAAATTAGATTTCAACATTATAAATTTTATTTTAATGTATTATTTAATCATTATTTTATTTTTTTATATTATATTTTATATTGTATTATTTTTATAATTAATTATTTTTATAATTATTTATTTTATTTAAATTTTATCTTAGTTTTTTTTTAAGCAATAAATAAATACAAAAAAAATGTAACAATGTTTTTCGTAACAGCAACTGTATAACCTCATACAGTTTGACATATAATAGAAAAGAAGAAGCTTTTCTTAAAACTGACTCAAACTTACCTACACTACAAGGGGTTATTATCTTTATTAAGAGCATAATGGCTAATTTTTATATTAAGACACAACATTAGTCATCTCTACTTTGAATAAATGATAAATAAAGCAGCTTGAACTCTAGTAACCTGCAGCCACAGAGGACATGGATCTACTGTCTGTGCTACTGAGATTCAATTAACTCCTATCATTAACATAAACATTACTATATGCGGTTACTCACCATGTAGAGGGAACCTGGACCACAACTCTAGATCCTTCCAGAGAGATCTGAGGGGCGTAAGCTTCCTTATTCTCAATCTGAGCCGTGTCCACCACAACCTGCACACACACAAACACACACATCAGGTTTAATAATAGTACTGTACACCCTATCATGAAGATCTGCCAGTATAAATCATGTGTTGCTCATCCAGTGATCATAATCAATCATTTCTCACTCAAACTAATGCCAACTGGATGCTTGAGAGCCCAACTTTCATCACTGTCAGAGAGCCGTTTCCACTCGAAAACACAAATCAAACATTTCCCACAGTTCTTGAAAAGAGGCCGTGAAGCCGCGTATGAAACAGAGAGGGCGTTTCCTATCAAACAGGAAGTGGGCTATTGTTATTAATAGCGCAGGTGTATCCTTAATGTGACTCAACTGACGGCGACTCTCCACTGAAAACACACACACGCCCAAAGGTCACGGTCACTCTGACCACACACACGGCAAGGACACAAACAGCGTCATGGAAAGCGCTTTATGATTATTCAGAAATCATTTTCCTGTAGCCGGAGGCCTTTTCCAGACTTTTATTCTTTCTTTTGTGCGAACATTGCTGATAGTGAGATAATAAAAGTATTCTGGAAAATCAGGGTTATTATAAATAAGTTATTTAAACTGAAATAAACATTAATGAAATAATGTAAACTTGTTTTATTTCAGCATTTATTCTCAATTTTACTTTATTATTGAAAAACTAAAATAAAAATTAAAAACTGGGTCCCACTTCATATTAGCGGTCTTCAACCACTTTAACTACTACTATATAAATTAAATATAGATGCAATTACAGAAAGGTATTCCTAAATACAAGTACAATTTTAAAAAATACCAAAATTAACAAATTATTAATTTACATGCAAGTACATAGTAGTTAAAGATGCTTAATATTAAGTGGTTTCAATAACTGTAGTAAATAAATAAATAAATACATACATGAATATTAACCTAATAAAAAACTTAATAAAAATTACAACTATAAATTTAAAATGAAAAGAACATTTATTTAAAAAAGGCATTAATAGGATCTTAATGATACTATAACAACACTGTTCTGGATTAGACATGACCTAATAAAAACTAATAAACTAATAAATAAATAAATACATATTAACCTAATAAAAACTAAAAATAAATAAATAAAAATTACAACTTTAAATTTGAAATGAAAAGAACATTTACTTAAAAAGGCATTAATAGGATCTTAACCTCTTAAACTCTGCGGACCCGCCGGCGGGTCCAAAAAGTGTTTCAAAATGTTGCTGCTTCATTTACACGACCTTCCTCATATAGTATCAGCCCAAATATGGTCTCATTTGAAAGCTTAGAGTCTCCTCTTTACGAGGAATACCATAACTTCTAGTTTTATGATTCATAAAGTAGTAAAATTATGCTTAGAATTTATGTTGATCCACACACAAATTTCCGCCTAACGATTGTGAAGAATTCTTACAAAGAATGTGTTTTTCTTATATTTTTCTCAAAACAGACAAGTCATATATCACAAGAAAGCTCTCATTCTCAAGAATCTGACCATATAAATCATTTTATTGTGTGACAAACACAGATCGAATAATCTTCAATTGAATCGCGATGTCAGAATATAATAAAAAGTGTTTCAAAATTGTTTCAAAATGTTGCTGCTTCATTTACATGACCTTCTTCATATAGTATCAGCCCATAAATGATCTCATTTGAAAGTTTAGAGTCTCCTCTTTACTAGGAATACCATAACTTCTAGTTTTATGATTCATAAAGTAGTAACATTATGCTTAGAATTTATGTTGTTCCAAACACAAATTTCCGCCTAACGATTATGAAGAATTGTTACAAAGAATGTGTATTTCTTATATTTTTCTCAAAACAGACAAGTCATATATCACAAGAAAGCTCTCTTTCTCAAGATTCTGACCATATAAATCATTTTATTGTGTGACAAACAGAGATCAAATAATCTTCAATCGAATTGCGATGTCAGAATATTACCTCAAGAGTAAAATGACATATTCTATAACTTTCCTCCATATTCTACTGCTCCAGTTAGCCGCAAATAGCCACAAACTAAACAAAAAGCCATTTTATCTTTTAGATTAGGATCTCTTCTTTCAAACGAGACCATTCTCACGTTTCTGCGTTGCTTCATTGCTGAGAAATCCGTTGTTTTGCCAGACGCGCTTTTTCCTCCATTTGCGCTTTTATGTGTGTGCGCTCTGAGCCGCTCAAGCAGCTGCGTGTGTGTCTGCGGCCGCGCTCAGAGCGTGTCAGTAGATCAGATTACACTCTCCGACCGCCCGCTGTGCTGAACACAGCTGTGAACGATGACACAGACGCATATCCAGCGCGTAGAAGAAGAAGACAAGAAGTGTCATGGAGAGGTTCCGGGTCACACAAGATGCTTCGACGGTTCGGGGAATTGTGGGATATGTAGTTTTTGGACTCTTTGAGTGTAGATATAACGTCTCAGAGGAATATAGCGGTCGCCATTATCCAAAATAGACGCTAAATGAATAAATAACGGGCCGTTTCCATGGAGAGCAGAGGATCCGCGGCTCATAAGCGCGTCTATAAGTATTACAGCGCTTCTATTCAGGTTTGTTTTATTCCTATAATTACTTTGAAACGTAAAGGACACCAAAACAATCTGCTAAGCTATGTATTGAGTGTATATTGAATGTTGACAATAAAGTACAGTAGGTGTTTCAGTAAATACACAGGCAAACATAAAAATGAAACATTATTCAGTCAATAATCATGAAAAGTGCTATGGTACATAGTAAAATAGTATTCTAAGGGGTAATATGCTTTATAAAACCTGTTTTTGCTAAGAAACAGAAGTATACTTTTAGGGGGAAAAAAGTGGGGAAATGGGGGTAAAAGGGGCAATGTGACTCCCTTTGGTTATAATTCAATAACTTTCAATTAGAAACTGTTATATGAAAAAATCTTTTTTCTGGTATATCCTGAGACCTAGTGGAATCAAACAAAACAATTTGCAAAGAACTGAGACACCTAAATCCTGAGTTATAGACTTTCAAAAAAAAACTTTTGAAAAAAAAATCAAAAAGCGCCTATGTTTTTTTTGTTTTTATTGTAATATTTGAAATCTATATAATGTTATTTATAAAGAATTACACTGATATTATGTAGTTTAAAAGGTTTTCTATACAATGAAACCATTTTTTTTAATTTCCTCCATTGTATGTGTATAGGGGAACCATTTGAATTTAGGTAGGCCAAATGCAGGCGGAAATCCCCCAAATAGCCGCAGAGCTTAAGGGGTTAATAATACTAAAACAACACTGTTCTGGATTAGACATAACCTAATAAAAAAAACTTTAATAAAAAATTAAATAAATAAATAAAATTACAAGTTTAAATTTAAAATTCAAAAGAAAATTTAATTTAAAAAGGCATTAATAGGATCTTAATAATACTAAACAAAGCTGATGCTAATAAAAAACTATAAAAAATAAATACAAATTACAACTTTAAATTTGAAATGAAAAGAAAAGAACATTTATTTAAAAAGGCATTAATAGGATCTTAATGATACTAAAACAACACTGTTCTGGATTAGACATAACCTAATAAAAATAAATAAATAAAAACAACTTTACATTTGAAATGAAAAAATATATATATTACAAAAAAACATTAATAAGATCTTAATGATACTAAAATAAACTGTTCTGGATTAGACATAACCAAAAAAAAAAAAAAAAAAAAAAACTGAAACTAAACAATAAATACAAATTACGACTTTAAATTTAAATTGACACTGTTCAGGTTTAGACATAACCTAATTAAAATAAATAAACAAATAAATAAATGAACAAACAAATAAAAATTACAACTTTAAATTTGACACGAAAAGAACATTTATTAAAAAAAAAGCATTAATAGGGTCTTAATGATACTAAAATAACACTGTTCTGAATTGGACATTACAGGTTAATGTTGGTTGATAGAAAGTTACTAAAATTTTATTTAAAAAAAAAGGCTTATGAAACGTATAAAAAAAACGTAAAAAGTATAATAATAGTTCCCCTTCAGTCGTTTCACTACGACGTTACATATGGGAACTCGCCTGAGAGACCAATCATCTCTGAGCCTTATTCTAAAGGCCAATGAACATTGGTGAGTGGTATTTGCATGCCAAGCCACTCCCCCGTACATACAGGTATATAAGAGGGCGGCTTGCAACCACTCATTCAGATTTTTGCTTCAGAGCCCGAGTTCCCTTCACGAGCAGCACTTCCACTCCTCGGAACTGGACTCTTCCCTTTTTCCCCCCCAGGCTGCCCCACCGCGGTCACGTCGGTCAACGCTCCCTTGATTCCCCTGGCGACTCGGCTGGGAGCCTGGCTTCAGCCTCCCAGCCCCTCGCAGTGGTTGATTCGGACAGTACGTCTCAGCTATGCGATTCAGTTCGCCAGGTGTCCGCCCAGGTACAGAGGCGTCCTTTTCACTTTTTGTCCATTCAGACACACATGCCGCTGTGCTTCGTGCGGAGGTTGCAGTCCTACTGGCGAAGGATGCAATCAGCCCAGCCGAGATGAAGTCAGGTTTCTACAGTCCCTGCTTCATCGTGCCCAGAAAGAGCGGTGGGTTAACCTGTGACTTTCCCTTTAAAGCAATGTGAGTCACTTTGGATAAATGCAAATGCAATGTCTTCCAAGTGGCCTGTTTCTGTCTGAAATAAGCAGCAAAGTAGTTCAAACTTCATGCTGTTAATCAAACGTGTGAAACTCACCAATCCTGCTTGTCCAAACAGCAGCTGAACGGCCGTCTTACAGGCTCCTCTCCAGCTGGAGGGACACACCTGGTTCAGCACCTCTGTGACGGGGGAATCGTCCCGCACGGCAACACCGTTCTGATCCACCGCATCCTTGATCAGCTGCAGCACGGCATGCTGGGAAAGAGATTATCAAATGAAATTCTGTAATGTGCATGAATGTTTTCCTGTACACTTACGTTCAAAAATTTGAGATTGATAAGATGATTCTAAACCTCTCTTCAATTTAAAACAAAAGTTTTCTATGTGAATATCTGTTAAAATGTCATTTATTTATGTGATGCAATGCTGAATTTTAAGCATCATTACTGCAGTCTTCAGCAGTGTTGTTTTTGACAACCATCTTAGATTTAGTCTTAGTCTTATGGACTAAAATGCTTCTTAGTTTTAGTCAAATTTTAGTCACTTCTATATGTGATAGTTTTAGTCCAATTTTAGTCGACGAAAAGTCAAAAAGGTTTTAGTCTAGTTTTAGTCGACGAAAAGTCAAAAAGGTTTTAGTCTAGTTTTAGTCAAAAAAAAAGGGAAAAAAGTAGTCTTTTAACAAATTAATGTAGGTCAGTAAATATTTTGCTGTTGGGTAGTGTCACTTATAAGTTCTGAAAATAGCAGATCTATAGTTCAACACAATGTGAGCTTCCGGATCGACTATTTTCACCAATAATTACAATAATGAAGGAATGTTTTAGAACATAAAAGACAAACAAGGATGGAATGCTAAAACGGCTTGCCATACTAGTATAGCAAAGAGTATTTAATGCTAAAACGGCTTGCCATGGCGTCAGATACTTTTTAAGTTTTAATTGGCATGCACAATAAGCAGAAATGTCATGCATTTTAAACGTCTGACGGACCACCCACTAACATTTTCGTCTATTCTCGTCTCATCAACGAACTCACACACGTCTCGTCATGTTTTAGTCATCAACGAGCCATTTCTATCTCGTCATCGTCTCGTTATCGTCATAAAAAAAAGTGGCGTCAACGAAATTATTTCGTCATCGTCATCGTTGACGAAAACAACACTGGTCTTCAGTGTCACATGATTCTTTAGAAATCATTCAAATATGCTGATTTGATGAAAATCATTTGGTATGTACGTTATTTCTTTGAAATAAGTCTTTTATGCTTACCAAGGCTGCATTTATTTTTTTAAAAATACAGTAAAAACAGTAATATTATGAAATATTATTACAATTTGAAATAACCGTTTCGGCATCATTACTCCAGTCTTCAGTGTCACATGATCCGTTAGAAATCATTCTAATATGCTTACTTGCTATTATTGTAGTGGAACCATGATACTTATTATTTTTTAGGATTCACAGATGAATAGAAAGTTCAAAAGAACAGCATTTGTTTGAAAAAGAAACATTTTGTACTGTCACTTTTGATCAATTTAATGCACAGTTGCTAAAATAAGTATTTATTTTTCTTGCTAAGCCAAACTTTTGAACAGCTGTGTGCGTTGCATTTAAAGGACCACATTCTTAATTCTCATAAAAATAATGAAAAACTTCTAAACTAGTCTTATAAAACACAAATTTCTTGTTTTGGATGTCAATTATGAGCTAGACATCTTCACAAACAGGTAAAACAAACAGTCTGAAATCTGCATGTTTCACCTAGTTTTATCCTTTCCTATTTTTGTGCTTACTTTTAGTGAAAACTTTACCAGCTGGGATCTCATCCCATCCCTAGTCATCATTCATAAGTGTGTGTTCTGAGTACCGTTTTAAGCTTGAGGTTATCTGATGCACTTTCATTGAAGGAAACTCCTCGGAGGAGATGAGAGCCGATCTGGACGGGGATTGTGGGTAATTCACACTGGATGGGCTGAGACGTGGTGTGAAAGCGTCCAGCCTGCTGGGCCTCAGCGTCACTGCAGCAGCCCTGAAAAAACACACAGAATAAAATCACATGACTAACCCATTTAAACGACAGCACACAAATGCACATGCAAAGTGATTCTTAGGAAGAATTAATCAAAAGATTATAAAGTTTATTTTTATTTGAGGTAGTAAGTAAAGAAAGTGCAAGAGGTTGGTTGTCAGATGTCAGACGGTCTCCTTTTCAATCTCACACTTGATGTTGACAGTCAAACGTCTGTTTCTGTGCGCCCGCTGAACACATGAACATCCAGAAAGCAGATTTAATCTGCACTAAGCTTTAATTCCACACACGGTAAGCATACCTGCAAAGCAGCTTCCACTGATTTGGGATTAAGGTGAAATCCGGCCTTCAGCGCATATTCACTGTGACCCAGAGAGTCTAACGCCACTTTATACGCCTGCAACACACACACACAGATGAGTATTAATGTTAGTAGGTCAGTCAGTGGCTCAAAATAAGCCTCATTATAAACAGAATAAGATTTGACTAACTTTAAAGCATATATGTGACCTTGGACCACAAAACTAGTCTTAAGTAGCATGGGTATATTTGTAGCAATAGGCAAAAATACATTGCATGGGTCAAAATAATCAATTTTTCTTTTATGCCAAAAATCATTAGGATTTTAAGTAAAGATCATGCTCCATGAAGACTGTAAATAGTAATATGCATTACTAAGAACTTCATTCGGACAAATTTAAAGGGAATTTCCTCAATATTTTGATTTTTTGCACCCTCAGATTGCAGATTTTCAAATATTGTCCTATCCTAACAAACCATACATCAATGCAAAGCTTATTTATTTAGGTATAAAACTCATGACTGGTTATGACTGGTTTTGTGGTCCAGAGTCACATATCTCTATCTATATTCAGTCATGTGACTGGTCACTGATTGTTTTAAGTTTCCATCATTGTAATTAGCTTGTAGTATTTCACTTGTAAAGTCCTGCATGTGATCATCAAAATTCTTCAAAGCAAAAACATTACATGTACACGAACAATATGAGCTGATATAAATATTGTTTTACATTTTTTTAAGATTATAGCATGTCATGTGTATCAAATACTAGATAATACAACTCTTCTCTTGCAATTAAACTCATAATAACCCACCAACATCATCAAACAAGCAAATAATGAAAAGGCTCTCAAAAATAAGAATATTTTGGTGTTTGCATCAAATAAAATGTAAAAAAGTAATTTTATATCCACAGAAAGCCTGATAAATGCAAGTAAAGTGTCTAATTTAATGTTTTAAATAAAGTGAAAAAATTAAACATACTTATTCCAAACTGTTCTAATTAATACAATACTAGTCAAAAGTTGTTGTTTTTTTAAAGAAGTCTCTTCTGCTCACCAAGCCTGCATTTATTTGATCCAAAGTATATCAAAAGCAGTAATATTCTGAAATGTTTTTACTATTTTAAACAACTGCATTCTATTTGAACATGTACAATGTAATTTATTCCCGTAATCAAAACTGAATTTTCAGCATTACTCCAGTTTTCAGTGTCACATGATCCTTCAGAAATCATTCTAGTATGATGATTTGCTGTTTAAAAGTTATTTTTTATTATTATTATTATCAACAACATTTAAAACTTATTTCAGGATTCTTTGATGAATAGAAAGATCCAAAGATAAGCATTTATTTATTGACATAAACTTTTGTAACATTCTACACTTTACCATTCAAAAGCTTGGAGTCCCTTTTTTAGTTTTTTGGGGAGGAAAGAAATTATATAAATTAATACTTTTATTTAGCAAGGATGCTTTAAATTGATCAAAAGTGGTGATAAAGACATTTATAATGTTACAAAAGACTTCTATTTAGATAAATGCTGTTCTTCTGAACTTTCTATTCATCAAAGAAACCTAAAAAATTCTACTCAGCTGTTTTTTTTTAACATTAATAATAATTTATTTAATTTTTTGAGCAGCAAATCAACACATCAGAATGATTTCTGAAGGATCATGTGACACTGAAGACTAAAGTAATGATGCTAAAAATCACAGGAATAAATTACATTTTAAAATATATTCAAATAGAAAACAGTTATTTAAAATAATAAAAATACTTCAAAATGTTACTGATTTTGCTGTACTTTGAAACAAATAAATGCAGACTTGGTGAGCATATTATCTTTACAAAGCAATAAAAATCTTTTGACTGGTAGTGGGTGTGTATATAAGTTATTATACAAAATTGTGTTATATTTTAAATGATTAAAAACGTCTTGCAAATGGTTAAAACCTAGTGGTTTAAACAATCATGACTCAAATGGGGCTCCAATGAGATTCATGTTTATTTATAACACTAACTATATCTGCAATAACTATATGTGACCCTGGACCACAAAACCAGTCATAAGGTTCAATTTGACAAAACTGAGATTTATACATCATATGAAAGCTCAATAAATAAGCTTTCTATTGATGTATGGTTTGTTAGGATAGGACAATATTTGGCCGAGATACATCTGTTTGAAAATCTGGAATCTGAGGGTGCAAAAAAATCAAAATCCTGAGAAAATCACCTTTAAAGTTGTCCAAATTAGGTTCTTAACAATGCATATTACAAACCAAAAATTACATTTTGATATGTTTACAGTAGGAATTTTACAAAAAAATCTTCATGGAACATGAACTTTACTTAATTTCTTAATGATTTTTGGCATAAAAGAAAAATCAAAAATTTTGACCCATGCAATGTATTTTTGGCTATTGCTACAAATATACCCCAGCGACTTAAGACTGGTTTTGTGGTCCAGGGTCATATATGTTCTGTTATTAACTATTTTTACCATTGTAAGCCACTGTCACAGTGCATGTGTGTTCACCTGTAGAGCGTTGTCGATTTTGCCGTTGAGCTCTTTGAGCTGGTGTTCAGGTATGGAGGTGTTCTGAGAACAGAAGAGCTGCTGTACCTGAATACCAGACAGACAGCCGTCTCTCCCTCTCTCCCTGAGACACGCCGTCACCTGAAACACACACACAGCCATTTCATTTGTGCATGTCATTTTGAAGTAGTTCAGGTAGGTATTTGAGATATTGTGATGAGATTTAGACAATAAAACACATAATATACGTTCGAACCTCTGATGCTCCTTTCCATGAGCGGATGGCCTCCTCCAGTTCTGTCAGGGGCCCGGGGCTCGTGTTCTGCGTGTGGGCATTTCCATGTCTCTCCTGAACCTGTGCCAGTGCCTCGGCCAGGCAAGACTGTGCCACCGGCTGGACTTTCTGCAACGCCTGCGACAGGAACTGGAAATGCACCTGCATCACCGTCAGGAAGCAGCGACCCAGCACCTGAGGAAGACATTTACATCAATACTTTAATCACAAAACACAACATCAAAACTGACTTTCTGAAATCATGTTTGTTTTTCTATTATTCTGACAGTAATCCCACTTGTGTGTATAATAGCGGTGTGTCTGTCTGTATTGCTTTGCTTAAATAAATACATTTGTCTTATTTTTGCACAAATTAAAGCATATTTTCCATTACATTTTTTTAAATAGATTATTTCAATTTTAAGGAGAAAGAAAAACATGTTTTCCATTGTAGTATTATTATTTTTATTATTGTATTATTGTTGTATTTTTTTATTTATTTTAGCTTATTTCAATTTTAGGAAGAAAGAAAAGCATGTTTTCCATTGCATTTTTTTATTTGTTTTAATAGCTTATTTCAATTTTAAGAAGAAGAAGAAAGAAGAACTAAAAAAGCATGTCTAAAAAAAAAAAAAAAACTTCAGAAAACCTTACAGTTTTATAATTTTATTTTACAATAATCAAGCCATATGAAGTGTTTTTTTAGCTTTATGATTTAATACAAATGTATTAACAAATAAAGGCAAAAAACATTAACTAAGAAAATATAATGGATACAATTTAATCATTTAATTTTTTCATAAACAATGTGCTACACAACAGAAGTTTACTCATAAAATATTAATTGTGATAAATAATAAGAAAGTGTAGCTAATAATTTAATAATTAAAAAAAATAAAAGATTGAGGCTAAAACAAACATGAAATATTGTAAAAAAGTGAAAACACTTAAAAATACTGTATAATGTAATTTAATTGATAATGATCACAACAGCAACAATTATTACAAATAGTAATATAATATTAACTATTACTATTATTATTGTTGTTAAAACAAAAATAGAGACTAAAGGGATGTATTATTATTATTAATGATAATGTTAATAATAGTAAGTTATTATGTATATTAAAATATTATAAATAATAACAATATAGTACATAAAACAAATTAATATAATTATTATTATTAATAATAATGATATTGCTATAATAGTGAATGTTATTATATAATAAAATTCAATATAAATACTAGAATATAAATATTTAATATAATATTAAAAATAATAACAACAAGATTATTATATTATATTATTATTATAACAATAATATTGAAATGAGGAAAAAACTGTGAAAATGAAAAATAAACTAGGACTAAAAACAAATTATTAGTATTATTACTATTATAAATATTAATAATAAAAAAATCATAATAATGTTAGAAAATAATAATAGTAGTAAATATTAATATATATTAATGTTCAATTAAATATTATTAGAATTATTAGTATAGGATGAATATATAATATTTATTATTATTATTATTATTATTATTATTTAGTACTACTACTACTACTAATACTAATACTAATACTAATAATAATAATATGGAAGAAAAAAAGTGTTGTATTCAAAATTAAATAATATTAATAATAATATTTATAATAATAATAGTTGTTGTTGTTTTTATTATTGTTTGCTGGTCTTATTGTGTGATTCATCAATGCATGTTACTGTGCAGAAAAGGTCTGCTTTGATCAAAAAAGGCCACAAAGGATCAAAAAGCTGATGTTTTTACATAAAAACAAAACAAAATATCTGAAAATATTGCAAAGAAAAAGATTTGAAAAGCAGACATCTTTTTTCTGAGAATGAAATAAAGAGGTGTGACATTTCCACCTAAGCTTTTCGTACGTCAAGTGCTCTTTACATCATTTAAGAGACTTCCAAAACATCAATCAGGCCAGAAACAGGCCCGTACATCTGGTGCTGATGTTTTATTAATAAGCAGAACCAAAACCACACACCAAATGAGGCAAGAAACCCTCCGAGGTCGACGCAGCACACGGCGCTCGACGTTCCGGGAAACGGAGGTCGATCCCGATAGTAACGAGCGCCTTCGGAACATTCCCAGACACAGATGCATTCTGAGCAGATTTACAGAGTTACTGCCGTATCGCTTCCTAAATAGGGAGTCTTTCCTGACTCACGTCTTACTCATCAGCACGAGAGCGTGGAGACAAGCTCGTAAAAATAATGAAATAAAGACACAGGATCGGCATCTGCTCAAACCACTTCAGTCACTTCACTGTTTGCCATGCAAATGATTTACATAACCTGAATCTTGTAAATCAACACACATGAAATGATTCTTTCCCTCA
>NC_133371.1:46871826-46888488 GCF_049309525.1 Garra rufa | reverse complement strand
AATGTAGACAGAAGTACTTACATAGAAGTCTATAACTTTATGGTAAACTATGGTCTGAGGTTTTTGGACCCCTTTGCAGTGCACTGGTATGTACAGTAGGGTTCAGTGTGTGTGTGTGTGTGTGTGTGTGTGTGTGTGTGTGTGTGTGTTGTGTGTGTGTGTGTGTGTGTGTGTGTGTGTGTGTGTGTGTGTGTGTGTGTGTGTGTGTGTGTGTGTGTACAGTGGGGTCCAGTGTGTGTGAGGGGTGTGTTGAGCAGATCAGCTGCTTTCTTCGCCCTTCATAAAGCGGATCTGTGACATTCGGGTTCAGTTCAGCCAGAGATTCTTACACACACACGCAGGTTCGGCCCGATTCTCGTCACGATGGGACTGACAAGCGACCCAAACTTCCAGAATCTGGAGAAATGGTACAAATCAAATGCCGCGAGCCTCAACATGAGGCAGATGTTCGAGGCCGATAAAAGCCGATTCCAAAAGTTCAGGTACTTCATTTATTTATTTATACGAATAGTTTAATGGCATGTTATTTTATTAAAAAATAAAATAATAATAATCATAATCATTGACCTTCACAGTTGATACACTAAGTGTTGTGGGCGGAGTTATCACCCTGTCTATCATCATTAAACCACGCCCACATTCAAATTCATAACGTATAAACTTTCACGAAACGAAAATTAATTTTACATTTTTAAATCTATTTTATTTTAAATTTATCATAGCAGAATATCTGTAACAATCATGATGAAAGATAGACATGTATAGTGATGAAAGCCAAAATATTCAATGTCATGGATGAATATTTACTGAGTGATGCATTATTTTGTAGAGGGGTGTTTAAATGGCAAATTACATGGGGGTAAAAATGACTTCAGAAAGATAACAGCATCATAATGTTACTTTTACACAGAGATTGGTAGTTCTATTAGTAAAATCTGTTGACTTTACCAATCTTTGTTGCATTATGTGCCAATGGTGACCATTCAAAAATGGGGAAACAGCACTTTTCAAGTTCTTCTCCACAGTTTGCATGTCTGTAACTCAAGAAGTATTAAAGATATCATAAAGCCCTTTCAGATATTGGGTCTTAACAAACTTTGAGAAACAAGAGACAATTCTAATTTCAACATTATTTTGTCTTTGGACATTGTTCTTTAAATACAATAAGTATTAGCTGTATACAAAGTGACTAACATTTAGTTTTCGACCACTGAAAATGATAATATTCAACAATCTGGACATGGAGCCTCATTGAGATCCCCATATCTCTGGGACTGAATGATGTAGAGCCTTGAAAATTAAAATTCCAAAAGAAAAGTTTAAGAAATAGAATCTAAAATATTGCAATATATTTAATACTTTGAGTTATAGGCCTGTGAACTTTGGAAAAATAATATTTATGGCACTCAGACTGGTATGTTCAATGCAGTGCCTTGACAGAAGAAAAGGAGGTACATCTCTAATTTCAACATTTTTTTTTTTCAGACATTAATTTCTAAATAAAATAAGTCTTGTATTTTTGCAAACTGACGCACATTTGGTTTTGACCACTGAAAATGTGTGCATTTGAATGATTTACTCCTGGAGCATTATTAAAATTCCAATGAAACTAAAGATGCCAAAAGGAAAGTTTGTTAAGACCCAATATCTAAAAGGGCATTATGATATATTTAATACTTCTTGAGGTACAGGCATGCTAACTTTGGAGAAAATCTTGAAAAGTGCTGTTTCCCCATTTTTGAATGGTCATCATTGGCACATAATGCAACAAAGATTGGTAAAGTCAACAGAGTTTACTAACAGACCTATCAATCTCTGTGTAAAAATAATATTATGATGCTGCCATCTTTCTAAAGTCATTTTTACCCCCCTGTAACTTGACTCTGAATCTCAGGTGAAAATTGCCATTTCGACCCCCTCTACAAAATAGTAAATTATACTTAGTAAATATATATTAATATGCTGTAATCACAATACAGTTTAACTGATTTTAGTATCTATATATTTATTTTAGTATCTGTAAGTGATCAGAGTTCATCTAAAGCTGCACATTTGTCCTCCTTCAACAGCTTAACTTTAAAAACAGATGAAGGAGACATTTTGCTGGATTACTCCAAGAATCTCCTAAATGAAGAGGTTATGAAGATGCTTGTGGAGCTGGTAAAGTTTTGAGATGAATGTTTATTGAGAATTAAATAAAGTTAGCATGGTACTTTGTAAATGAAACAGCTTTTCCTTGCAGGCAAAGTCTCGTGGTGTGGAGGCCTCCAGAGACAAGATGTTTTCAGGAGAAAAGATTAATTTCACAGAGGTATTTCATATGTTTGTGTGTCAGGGGTTTAAATGTCACATTTCCTGCTTTTATGGTTGAGATGAACTGAGCGTGTTTAGACAAACTGGGACACGTGTTTATTGATGGAAACGTATAGTTTATATGCCATAAATAACTTTTTTATACTTTTAATTCAATGTAAACTGCACTTGTAAAATGCTTTAAATATTTATATACTGCATGCATGTGGAGTAGAGCATACTAGCGCTAGACTAGAGAATGTGTTTGATTTTCAGGAAATGCATGAAGTGGTTCAATGTATATCTTGAATGCATTGCATATTGCGTTAGATTAAAGTGTTTACCAAATGCATAATTCATAAATGTAAGTATTGCATGATGTTTGTGTGGTTTGCAGGGTCGTGCTGTTCTCCATGTAGCCTTGAGGAACCGCTCAAACACACCCATAAATGTGGACGGGAAAGACGTGATGCCAGAGGTCAACAAGGTTCTGGAGAAGATGAAGGGATTCTGTCATGTGAGTGTCATATTTGATGCAATGCTTTATTCTAGAATGCTTAAAAACTGGAATATGATAACAGGTAAACACTGTTTGAATATGGAGACTGTATGAAATGTTTTAGCAGGAACCAGAATGCAATTCTAACTCATGTTTTTTCTATCGTCACAGAAAGTGCGCAGTGGCGAGTGGAAGGGATACACTGGCAAATCCATCACTGATGTGGTTAATGTCGGCATCGGTGGATCTGATCTGGTTTGTGAAATTGAAACTACTATTTTATGTCAATTTCCATTGATTTTGTGCTTGAGATCCAATTTTGTGCTTGAGATCAGTGTTTTGGGGGCTCGAGCCCCCAAAACACTGAAAATTTTGTGTTGGTTAAACAGTTTTGACTCAGAAATTGCTAGTAAATTTCACTAATAATTAAAGCAAGTAAAACATTGAATTAAACTGCACATTTTGAGAAAGACTAAACTAGTATATGTATGGTCATCCTCATGCAAAATTTAAAATTGGTCATTTCAATTTAATCCTAACATGAACAGGCATATATACACTGTGCAAAAAAATAATACTATAAATATTCTGTAAATAATATTTGGAAAATAATTATTTCTATTGTTTTTCAAAATGTATTATTTATTCTGATATCTACTCATTTGTTTACTTATTCATTTGAATAATTTTTTAATTTAGCCTAATTGTTTATTTGTTTATATTTTATTTTATCTTTGTTTTTATGTTTATACTTCAAAAAATTATTTTTTTTTTTGTCAGTGCATGATTATCCTCAATTTAAAATGTATTTAATACTAAAATAAACAGATAATATATATATATATATATATATATATATATATATATATATATATACAACACTGTGCGGGCAATAATACTATAAATATTCTGTAAATAATATTTGGGAAATATTTAGTTTCTATTATTTTTCAAGATTTATTATTTATTTTTATATGTACTTATTTGTTTCCATGCCTATTGATTTTAATCACATTTTTTATATTTTATTTGATTATTTATTTGTTTATATTTTTGTTAGTTTGTTTTAAATTAAAACAGTTTTTATTATTAATCTATTTTTTTATTAAAATATTTAAACCTATCCAATAATTTATAGATTTTTAAACATATTTTTTGTATTATTTGCGCATAGATTTACTCATTTATGTACATTTATTTCTTTGAGTAAAAACATTTTTATTTATTTATTTGAATCACATTTCTTTGTGTGTTTCAGGGTCCATTAATGGTGACCGAGGCCCTGAAGCCATACTCTAAAGGTGGACCCCGCGTCTGGTTTGTGTCTAACATCGATGGAACGCACATCGCTAAGACTCTGGCTGAACTCAACGCCGAGACCACGCTCTTCATCGTTGCATCGAAGGTTTTAACAGGACACAGCATTCAGAGACTGAATGCAGAAAAACTAGCAACCCAAAATATTACATTTAGATTTTTTTATGACTCTTCGTAATTTCTTTTGCTAATAAAATAACATTTATTATATCACAATGAGATTTACATGGAAAAAATAGTTCCACTTATGATTTTGTGAAAGTTTGTTTTCCGTTTGTCTTCCTCAGACATTCACGACCCAGGAAACCATCACAAACGCAGAATCAGCAAAGGAGTGGTTCCTGCAGGCCGCCAAAGACGTGAGTCTCATCTCCTGCAGAGATGTGTACAGGATGCCTATGTCATCAACTTACTCTTTTATCATTTTTATCATTTTTACAGAAATCTGCAGTTGCCAAGCATTTCGTGGCACTCTCAACCAATGGAGTAAGTGCATTATAGTTCGCATTTAAAGCCTCATATCAACAGGAATTCAATTTGCCATAAATGTTTTTAATATAACAGATCATTAAGTTATTAAAACATATTTTGTAATTTTCAAAACTCAAAACAGTCCATAAAGAGCATTTACTGAAAATAATTAGCAAGATCTTTTTCATGTAATGAATGTAAACTAATTTTGCATGCAAAAAGGCAAAGCAAGTTTATTTAAAAAGCATGCAATTTTAATTTCACAGTAGTAATTCAAGTGCTTTACAGAAAATAATCAAGCAACATAAAACCATTACTTAAAAATGCATTTACATAAATATCTCAAAACAAAAAAACAAACTTTCTTAATGTTAAATAGTTAACATTAATGATAATGTTTTAAAAAATAACAGCTCCAAAACACTATTTATACATTATCAGGGACTGTTTTTTTAAGTAAAATGTTTCAGTTGGATGTTCATGTAACATGTGTAACGTTTGTGGATATTCATGTAACATTTTAAATGTTACTACTTGTTTTGGAATGTTCAGAGAAGATTCAAATGTAACATTCCCATAATCTTTGAAAAATGATCAAATGTAACACTTCCTAGCATAAGCAAGAAAAAAAGTTTTTAAACCATTTCAAAAAGTGGACATTTAGAATTTTCTGAGAACATCAGAAATATTGTTGTTATGACTTAACAAGTGCATTATCATAATATATGTTTGTCAGCAGAGAAGTGCCCTTTAAAGCTGAAATTTAACACATGCATCAGCTCTTTTAGGTTCACAAACCAACTTTATTCCACTTCTTTCTGTGTTTCAGCCCAAAGTGAAGGACTTCGGCATCGACCCGGAGAACATGTTTGAGTTTTGGGACGTGAGTGTCGGGGTCCGCTGTGGGCCGTGAGCTATTTTTGGCGTAGTGGTTTGACCTGTGAAGTAGGCGTCTGGACGCTCACGTTAACAGCTGCCGGTAACCAGAGTCTCTCAGTGACTCGTGGCCGAACGCTGCTGGGTTATTCGTGATCTTGACCTTATCCGAGCAGAGGTCAGGCAGAGGCTGGCTATCTGTAAAGGCCGACGGGCTACTTTTAGTCGCATTGTTGATATTTAAAGGGCAAGGTTTCTTGTGGGCTCTATATGATCTTTGGCATATGCATTTTTGTTCATGTAAAGATGAATTTGTGTTTTATCTATGTTTACAACAGTGTTATTTTAGTGTCAGTGTGATAATATTATAATCTTTATTAGTAGTTTGAATTGGTTTTTATTTTTATATTTTATTTTTTAATAATTTTAAATCATTTTAATTATTCACACATTTTGTTTAATGTCTATATAGTTTTTTTAAGTTTACCGTTTTATATTTTATTTTATTTCAGTAAACATGTTTTAACTAAATTATTAACAAAACCTGAAAGAGCAAGTTTTGTTCATTTTTGTGTTTTTAGCATTTTGATTAGTTTTTCGTTTTACATATATATATATTTTTTTCTTCCCATTAACATTTATTTTATTTCAAGTAGCAACGTGATTTTATTCATTTTATTTTTGTGCGTTTATTGGCATTTTTATATTAGTTATTTTAATGTTTAATTATTTTTAAGTTTTTATATTTTTATATTTTATTTTAGTTAACATTGTTTTTATTTCAAGTAACAGGCAGCTTTGTTTTTTATTAACTATAAATTATATATTTATAGTTAATAAACCATAAATATATAATTTATAAATTTATTTATGTAATTTAATAATTTATGATTCATTATATTTTAACTACAGTATACTGTATATATTATATTTTATTTCAATAAACATGTTTTAACTAAATTATTAACAAAACCTGAAAGATAAATTTTTGTTCATTTTTGTTTTTTTTATAATTTTTAGTTTTTGTTTATATATGGAAAAAAATAATGGGAATTATTAATTTTCATTAACATTTATTTATTTTTTTATGTTTATATATTTTATTATTACTTTAGTAAACATGTTTTAACTAAAAAAAAATTTTATTTACTAAATTATTATATTATTTTATTATTATTTATTTTTTTATTATTTTTTGTACATATTTGTGAATGAAATAATGGAAATATATATATTTTTTCCAATAAAATTTATTTTATTTCAATTAACACGTTTTTTTAATTAATTTTTTTTATTTAATTCATTTTTATTTTAGACATTTTTTAAATGTCTATATAGGAAAGTTTACTTTTTATATTTAATTTTTGTAAACATTTTCCTTATTTGAAGTAAAAGGCAGCTCTGGTTTTTAATTAACTATAAATGATTAACAAAGCTTAAAAAAGCATCTAAAATGTACGTTTTAATAATAAAAGAAAATACAGTATAACAATAATGAATTGCACCTACTTAGATAATACTTTTTTTCCCTAGTGGGTCGGTGGACGATACTCCTTATGGTCTGCCATTGGTCTGTCCATCGCACTTCATATCGGTGAGTGTTATCATGTGACTCTTGTGATATCCAATGAGTGTGAGAGATTCTCAAACATCTGTTTTATCTCTTGTGTCTCAGGATACGAGAACTTTGAGAAGCTGTTGGCTGGAGCTCATTGGATGGTGGGTTTTATTACTAAAAAAAGACATTCAGTATTTGACCTTCATTAGCAATGTCAAATTAAACTGAATTCAAACGTAAAGTCAAATAGTTTGCATAATGACAAGAAAATACACTAACATTCAAAAGTTTGATGTCAGTAATATTTTTAAAAATGTTTCTTCTGCTCACAAAGGCTGATTTTATTTGATCAAAAATAAAAAAATGTGAAATATTTTTACAATTTAAAATAACTGCTTTCAATGTGAATATCTTTTAAAATGTAATTTATTTCTGTGATCAAATCTGAATTTTCAGCATCATTACTCCAGTCTACAGTGTCACATGATCCTTCAGAAATCACTCTAATATTCTGATTTGCTGCTCAAGAAACATTTCTAAATTATTAATAACGTTGACAACAGATGTGCTGCCCAATATTTTTGTGGAAACCATGATACATTTTATTTTTCATGATTCTTTGATGAACAGAGAGTTTAAAAGAACAGTATTTATTTGAAATACAAATCTTGTGTAAACTTCTAAATGTCTTTACTGTCACTTTTGATCAATTTAATGTGTCCCTGCTGAATAAAAGTGTTCATTTCTTTTAAAAGCCTTACTTAAATCTCTGAATGTACGTCTCCGGCAGGACACTCATTTTCGTACGGCTCCTGTGGATCAGAATGCACCCATGCTGCTCGCTCTGCTGGGCATCTGGTACATCAATTTCTTCCAGGCGGAGACTCACTGCCTGCTGCCGTACGATCAGTACATGCACCGCTTCGCTGCCTACTTCCAACAGGTGCGTCTCACCTGCACACCCAATACAAAACACACAAACCAGTCAAAGACTATGCGTTTAATACTGACAGTAAAGTCATCAAATACACAAATGGTATTTGTATCTAATGCTGTGATTTCACAGGGCGACATGGAGTCTAATGGAAAGTACATCACTACTAATGGTAACCGGGTGAACTATCACACCGGGCCGATCGTATGGGGTGAACCGGGAACTAACGGCCAGCACGCTTTCTACCAGCTCATTCACCAAGGTTGGGTCGCTGAGCTACAGTAGCTGACATACATGTTTGTGTTTTGGTTAGAAGAGCGTCTGTCTGACCCTTCTGTCTCCTCCACAGGAACACGTATGGTTCCTGCTGACTTCCTCATTCCTGCCCAGACTCAACATCCAATCAGAAACAACCTCCACCACAAGGTACCGAGATGAATCACATGAAGTCACTCAGATCTATGGATGCTTATTTCTGCCATGAGATGAAAAAATACAGAAATAATAAAGTTTGTATTGCTTATCATTCTGAGCATACGTCTCACAATTTACTTTTTTCTTGCAATTCCGAGAATTGTGAAATTTAAATTCAGAATTACAAGATATAAACTCGCAAAGTAACAATTTCGAGAGGCCGGAATTGTGAGATAAAGCTCATAATTGTGGGAAAAATGACGGAAATGTGATATATAAACATATAAGATATAAAGCCAGAATGATGTGAAACAAGTCGGAAATGTGAGATGTAAACATCTGAATTGTGGGGAAAAGTCAGAATTATGAGATTTAAATTCAGAATTACAAGATATAAACTCACGAAGTAACGTAAAGTTTGAATTTAAATTGGAATTGTGAGAAACCGAAGTTGTGAGATTAAAAACTCATAACTGTGGGGAAAATGATGGAACCAGAATGATGTGAAACAAGTCGAAATTGTGAGAAAAAAACGTAGAATTGTGGGAAAAATGTCGGAAATGTAATATATAAACAGAATTGTGGGGAATAAAGTCGGAAATGTGAGATATAAAATTCTGAATTGTGAGAAAAAGTCAGAATTGTAAGATTTAAATTCAGAATTACAAGATATAAACTCGCAAAGTAACAATTGCCGTAAAGTTTGAAACTCAATCTAAATTGTGAGAGCCCGGAATCGTAAGATAAAACTCATAATTGTGGGAAAAATGTCGGAATGTGAGATATAAACCCAGAATTGTGGGGAATTAAGTAAGAAATGTGAAATATAAAAAAGTCGAAAATGTGAGATATAAACCCAGAATTGTGGAGAAAAGGCTGGAATTGTGAGATATAAAGCCAGAATAATGTGAAACAAGTCGAAATTGTAAGAAAAAAAAACTCATAATTGTGGGAAAAATGTCAGAAATGTGAAATATAAACCCAGAATTGTGGGGAAAAAGCCGGAATAGTGAGATATAAAGCCAGAATAATGTGAAACAAGTAAAATTGTGAGAAAAATTTTGAAAATGTAATATATAAACCAAGAATTTTGGGGAATAAAGTTGGAATTGTGAGATACAAACCCAGAATTGTGGGAAATAAAAGTCAGAAATGTGGGATATAAACCCAGAATGGTGGGGAAAAAGCTGGAATTGCTGGATATAAAGTCAGAATTGTGAGATATAAATGTAGAATTGTGGGGGAAACATCGGAAATGTCAGATATAAACTTAGAATTGTGGGGAAAAAAGGTTGGAATTATGATATATAACTGTAGAATTGTAGGGGAAAAGTCAGAAAGGTCAGATATAAACTTAGAATTGTGGGGAAAAAGCCAGAAATGTGAGATATAAACCCAGAATTGTGGGGGGAAAACGTCAGAAATGTTATAAAAACCAGAGATATAAAAACCAGAATTATGGGTAAAAGTTGGAATTGTGAGATATAAACCCAGAGTTGTGGGAAAAAATCTGAAATATCAGACAGAAATACAGAATTGTGGGGAAAAGCTGGAATTGCCAGATATAAACCCAGAACTGTGGAGGAAAGGCCAGAATTGTGAGTTAGACTATAAAGTCATAATTACCTCTAATATTTTTAGTGGCAGAAATAAGCTTCCATCCAAATAAGTCAGTTCGTGATGTGTCATGTTTTCTGTAGATCCTTTGCATCATCAACACTGTTATTAAACCGAATTAAATCAACATTGAACTGAAATGAGCTGAATAATGACACTGACGTCTTCTGCAAGAGCTGCTTTTCATAACTGATGAACACTGTTATTTTCCTATTTAATTACTGTGAAGCTGCTTTGAAGTCTGTGCTGTATAAAGCGCTATAAAAATAAACATGACTTGTAGATCCTGGTGGCAAACTTCCTGGCACAGACGGAGGCGCTGATGAAGGGGAAGACGACAGAAGAGGCAAAGAAAGAGCTGGAAGCTGGAGGACTGAGCGGAGAGAAACTAGACAAAATTCTGCCACACAAAGTGAGAATATAGAAAGTCAAGCGCTGGATTGTACTGTCCTCTACAGGACACAAAACACACTACACCCACAAAACACTATACTAAATCTGCAGCATGCAGTATGGATAACATGTATACTGCCCTACAAAGCAAAAGGGCAGTAACTGCATTTTTGGTCAAAAATGAGTTATTATCATTTTCATGACATTCAAGGCATCCTTTGTTATGTGACAAAATATCTTATCTCAAATGTGTGTGATTTCGCGGCATCCTCACGGGACGGTTTTAACATTGGATAACAGGCTGGATGACAGGATAACTTTAAAGTCATTTTTCTCAGTTCTGCACTCTGCGTAGTTACTGCCTTTTTGCTTTGTAGGGCAGTATACAGGTATGTGCCAAAAAATTAGAATATCAAGGGAAAGTCCATTTATTTCAATAATTTGTTTCAAAAAGTGAAACTTGTATGTTATATTAGTTCACTACAGACAAAGTGAAATATGTCAAGCCTTTATTTGTTTCAATTTTAATAATTATGGATTAAAGATAAAAAAAAGAAAAAACAAATCCAGTATTTCACAAAATTAGAATATCATGACAAAGTTCAACATTGTAGGCTCCCTGTGTCCCAATCTAGTCAGCTAATTAACGCAAAACACCTGCAAAGGTTTCCTCAGCCTTTAAACCGTCTCAGTCTGGCTTAGTAGGCTTCAGAATCACGGGGAAGACTGCTGACTTGACGCTTGTGCAGATGACCATCATTGACACCCTCCATAAGGAGGAAAAGTCTCATAAGGCAATTGCAAAAGAAGCTGGATGCCCACAGATCGCAGTGTTGAAGTATATTAACAGAGTGTTAAGAGGAAGGGAAAAATGTGGCTGGAAAAGGTGCACAAGTGACAGGGATGACCGTAGCCTTGAGAGGATTGTCAAGCAAGGGCAGTTCAGAAATCTGGGGGAGCTTCATAAGGAGCACCACATACAGACATCTGCATGACATGAGCTACAGCTGGAAAATTCCACTCCTGAACCAAAAACAACGTCAGAAGCGTCTGTGCTGGTCTAAGGAGAAAAAGTACTGGTCTGTTGCCCAGTGGTCCCAAGTCCTGTTTTCAGATGAAAGCAAATTTTGCATTTCATTTGGAAATCAAGGTCCCAGAGTCTGGGGGAAGAGCGGAGAGGCACAAAAGTCAAGCTGCTTAAAGTCCAGTGTGAAGTTTCCACAGTCAGTGATGGTTTGGATGTCATCTTCTGGTGTGGGTCCATTGTCTTTTATCAAGTCCACAGTCAACGCAGCTGTCTACCAGGACATTTTAGAGCACTTCATGCAGCACTTCAGCAGGATTTGGCATCTGCCCACAAAGCCAAAACTACCAGTACCTGGTTTAACAGCCATGGAATAACTGTACTTGATTGGCCGGCAAACACGCCTGACTTAAACCCCATTCAAAATCTATGGGGTATTGTCAAAAGGAAGATGAGGGAACAGAGACCCTGAAATGCAGACGAGTTGAAGGCCAATATCAAAGCAACTTGGGCTCCAGAACACCTCAACTGTGTCAAAGGCTGATCGCCGCCTTGATGCTGGAATTAGTGCAAAAGGAGACCCAACAAAGGACATAACACTCTTTTCAGAAGGCCAACATGTGTTAAAGATCCTTTTTTTATTGGTCACATGAAATATTCTAATTTTGTGAAATACTGGATTTTTTTTTTTTTTTTTGGCTTTAATCCAAATGTTTCACTTTGTGTCTAGTGAACTAATATAACATACAATTTTCACTATTTGAAACAAATTATTGAAATAAATGGACTTTCCCTCGATATTCAAATTTTTTGGCACATACCTGTAGTTTGCAGATTTTCTTTATACATGCAATACTCACATTTACCAAAACGTGCATTAGAGATGAGAGAATGTTTCCCCATCTGCTCAACATGAGCGTATAATGAATGAATCATAAACAACAACCTCCTTCTTGACTCATGATTTGATCAGACTGCCAAAAAACATTTTTTATTTTTTTTCATTTTAATTTTGCACACACAGATGAACCTATTATTAAATGCACAAATACTACTGTTTGAAACATATAGCATTGCATAAAGCTCCTTCTTGGTAATTTCATCCATGTGTTTCTGTCCAGGTTTTCCAAGGAAACAAGCCAACAAATTCTATCATCTTCAAAAAGTTGTCTCCATATACTCTGGGAGTTTTGATTGGTATGTTAAAAGCCGTCTCAAATGTTTTGGTCATACTGTAGATATTATCTGACCTCTGACCTCTCTTAACAGCCATGTATGAACACAAGATCTTCATTCAGGGCGTCATGTGGGAAATTAACAGTTTTGATCAGTGGGGGTGAGTCAGCCAATGAAAAAAATATATATATTTTCAAAAAATATTTCATTATTTTATTTTTATAATGGTTTCAGCCTGTATCAGACTCATTTTCAGACTCATATATTCCTGTCTGTCTGTCTTGTATCTAAACTCAGAGTTGAACTGGGCAAGCAGCTGGCAAAGAAGATCGAACCGGAGCTCCAGGATGCAGCGGAGGTCACTTCTCACGATTCATCCACCAACGGTCTCATCAACTTCCTCAAGAAGAACTTTGCTTGAATAAACCATGATGAGAAGCTTCACCTTTATTCAGAATCCCCTGCACCCCAAAACTAAAGCACTGTGGGACGCCTGCAACTACACGGCCCAAAACACAAGGCTGAAAAATTAGGGCTGCCTCAAAATTGCACCAATATTTTTAATAGGAATTTAAAACATGTTCAAATGTATGCTTATTAAAAAAAATGGTAAATCAGAGATTCTACAATCTTTCTTTTACAGTGAACTCTTGCACATTGCACATGCAGTTTGTACTTCATGAAAGATTCTGTTTTCATCACATGTGGGAGTCTTTTGTTCCCCCAAAATAAATCACTTTGCACAACTTCTGTGACTTTGGTTGTGATTCAGAACCGCATTCAGTGTTGTTTTAGTATTATTCATATATATATATATATATTTTTGTGCATATATTTTGAATTAGATTTTAATTTTATATTTTCTGTACTCACTTTAATTTTGGTTAAAGATTTAGTAATTTTGTTGTGTTTTTTAAATAAATATGTCTAAGCCTTATTTTAGTATTATTGAGTTATAATTAAATAAAACTGTTATTAATAGTAAAATGTAATTTATTTTTATTTTATTTTGTTTCATGTTTTGGCAGTTTAACTAATATGTGTGTGTGTGTGTGTGTGTGTGTGTGTGTGTGTGTGTGTGTGTGTGTGTGTGTGTGTGTGTGTGTGTGTGTGTGTATATATTATATAAAAATAATATTTTATATATATATTATATATATAAAAAATATATATAATAAAAATTATATATGCTCTCTAGACATTTGGATTTTTTTTATATTTTACTATTTATTATTATTAAATAATATAATTCTATTAATATCAATTTCATAAATAATATTTTATTAATAAATTATATTTTTATAAATTATTTATTTTAAATATTATTTTAAAGATGATATATAATATGTTAAATTATATATTAAACATATAAAATGTTACTATAGTATACTTTATTATTTAAATTTTTTATTATTTCAGTTATTTTAGTTCATCAAGTTTAACTAAATACAATTTTTAAATGTTCCCTTGTCAATTTTTTTGTATATTTCATTTTGTCAGTTAATTTTTATTTTATTTTAATTAGATTATTATTGTTTTAATTATTGTTTTACAATAATTTTTTATTTATTAGTTTTACTACTTCAAATGAAACTAAAGAAAAATGAGAAATATTTCCTAGGAAACAACCTGAAATAAAACAAGATTATTATTAGGTTCGTTTGCTAATGTTTTATTTGATTTCAATTCATGTTTATTTTATTTCAAGTAACAGAAATGTATTTTTATTGTTTTAGTTAGAATAACCCTTAGTATAAACACATTTCAGTATTTCAACACTAAAAATTATCATACAGAAAACATACAACATAATATAATACTATAAAAACTAAAAATATAAATAATACTAAAATAACACTAAATAAAAATAAAATATAAATATAAATAATACTAAAATAAAATGATATGATAAAAAATTATATTATAAAAACTATTATAAAATAAAATATCTAAAAATAAATACACGAAATACAATATGCATGGATGCATGTCAATAATAAATGCATAAATGTAAATAATCTGAGAAGCACAAGCATGTTGTTGACCAGCAGATGGAGCTGTAGGTTCACATCTATGAGTCTATCAGTCTCTTGGTTCCCAGTGTTTCCTCTTTGGAACATGAGGGCAAAGGTCAGCTGTGTTCAGCTCCACTCAAATCCCAGAAGCACACAGAGACCGAACCCAAACACATCTGGAAAACATCATGACACTCAAAATGTGCTCCACAAACAGAAGAAAGAGCCAGATGACAATTACAGTAGTGTTAGCAGATTACTGGAATAGTTCATTTGCATGAGTTTCAGAGCCGTAAATCATTTCTGCGTCTGACCAGATGATTGACAGATCAGAGAGGAACCTCAGCGAGAGATCAGATCGCTGTATAATGTTCCTGTTGCCTAGCAACACGTCTTTCACTTCAAAACATCACCTGGGCGGCTATTTCCGGCCTTGTCCTTGGAAAAAAAAAGAAAGGAAGAAGAAATTAATTTCTGAAATTTCATCTGAGATTAACGGCAGTAGACGAAATGAATTAACGTTTCAGATCTTCACCAGAATTTGAAAGCCAATGCGGTTGCCGTGGCAACAAGGGGAAAAACTGTCCTAGTCATCAAGAGCCGATGGTGATCTAACATTTTACACAATATTATGTAGAGAGCAAACTGTTGCTTCATTAAAGCAATAAACATTCAATCTTCATTGATTTTGCTTAGCCTTGCTTAAAATCTGAAGTGATTTTAGCATATGAAGCCAATTGCTTTTGTTATGGAATATAAATATTTTGACATTTTAAAGTGTTAAACTGAGCAATTATTAAACTACTGACTTAAAGAAGTCTCTTCTGCTCACCAAGCACCAATTCTGAAATATTTTTACTATTTAAAATAGGTGTTTTCTATTTGAATATATTTTAAAATGTAATTTATTCCTGTGATTTCAAAGCTGAATTTTTAGCATCATTACTCCAGTCTTCGGTGTCACATGATCCTTCAGAAATCATTCTAAACTTCTGACTTGCTGCTCAAAAACATTTATTATTTTTATAATGTTGAAAACAGCTGAGTAGAATTTTTTAGGTTTCTTTGATGAATAGAAAGTTCAGAAGAACATCATTTAAATTTTATTATATATTATTTAGATCATATTATATTATCATTTTTAACATTATAAATGTCTTTATTGTCACTTTTGATCAATTTAAAGCAACCTTGCTAAAGTAATTCATCAAAGAAAGCTAAAAAAATATACTCAACTGTTTTAAATATTGATAATAATAATAATAATAACAATAATCAGAAATGTTTCTTGAACAGCAAATCAGAATATTAGAATGATTTCTGAAGCATAATGTGACACTGAAGAATAATGATGCTGAAAATTCAGCTTTGATCACAGAAATAAATTACATTTTAAAATATATTCAAATAGAAAGCAGTTATTTTAAATTGTAAAAATATTTCACAATATTACTGATTTTGCTGTATTTTGGATCAAATAAATGCAGGCTCGATGAGCAGAACAGACTTCTTTAAAAACAATCAGCTGGTAGTGTTATTATTATTATTATTATTATTATTATAATCATTAATATTATATTATAATTATATTTTTATTTAAAAACAGCACTTTTATTTAAATTTAATTTGCATTTCATTTATCACTGTTAACACAGGTTTTGATTTGTGAACAAACGTGAACATTTTTCTTTTCTCAATTTCTGAGAATCATAAGTTTATCATTAAAACCAAAACCAACAGAAATGACCTCCTGAACTGTGCAAACAACATTTCCAGAAGGCTCACTGAATGTTAAGCAGAAAACCCTGTTTGTATTTTATGTGGAAAATTCACATTCATCTGAATTTGTTAAAAAAAACTCTGCTAATATCACTAAATGAAGGTTTCATTAGAAATGTCTGCATGTAATTTCGATTAAATATATTTCTAATAACTGTCATATCCACATACAGCTGCTCTCTCTTTAAACAGTAACAAATAACAGGTGCTTTGGGTGATATCAGCATGATTCATATGAATTGTTTTTTTTTTCAGCATTTTTGTGTATTAGAACCCTTGAACAATGACTGTATGATT
>NC_133371.1:46851072-46871326 GCF_049309525.1 Garra rufa | reverse complement strand
AGTCTCTCAGTTGCCCTCAGTGTGAAAAGATGGACCTTAAAATATCAAATACACAAAAATGCTAAAAAAAAAATAATAATTTGTGGGACCTGAAGGATTTTTCTGAAGAACAGCAGGCAGTTTAACTGTTCAGGACAAACAAGGGACTCATGAACAACTATCACTAAACAAAAAAACACAGCTGTGGATCATTCAGGTACCAACACAGTATTAAGAATCAAGTGTATGTAAACTTCTGAACAGGGTAATTTTTATAAATCCAACTATTATTTTCTCTTGTGACTACATGCAAACATCTTTTATGTGAAATATCTTACTCAGGTCAGTACTAAATAAAAAATAACATGCGTTTTGTACAATCCATCTTGTTTTGCTAAAATAATTATTACATTTTGCACATTCTGCAAGGTGTATGTAAACTTTTGACTTCAACTATATCACTGTTTCATTGCTAAACTCAGTCTTAAACTTGTATTTGATCATACTGACAACATAGCAGGAAATAGCATGAAACAAAACCTCATAATGAGACTATAATGTTGCATGCTACTGCTTGAAATGTCTATTTGAGATATCAATTCATAATGCATAAGAGCGGATGCCTTTTTGTAACTTAAATGTGCAAGAATTCCATTGTCATTCACTTCTAGTACAAAAACAGAGCGATATATTGCTTAATATTGCAAACTGCACTTCGTTATCAGTGTTGGGTTAAAAAAAAGTTACTTTTAAAAGTAATGCATTGCAATATTGAGTTACTCTCTCAAAAAGTAACTATTTACATTACTTAGTTACTTTTTATGGAAAGTAATGCATTACGTTACTTTTTAAATCTGGGCAGGGCTTGCTTGTTTGTTTTTAATATAAAAAGTTTTATTTTTGTCAAAAGTAAAAGCCTTATTACACCAAAAGCCTCAGGTTTAGAGAAAAGTAAATTGACGTCTGTATACTAGACCGCAGAAGAAAAAATGTCAACTCTTCAGCAATAAAAAAAGGAAAACAAATGTTAGATTATCTTGAGTAATTTTTGCTTATTAGTATGGATGAATTGGATCATCGAAGATCAGCAGCAAAGACATCAGTTAATAAAATGGGATTAAATACATAAAGTACATTTGTATTATTTAACATTTAATTATTGCAGGTTTGTGTTTAATTTCACCGTTTTTATTCATTTTGACGAATACTGTATCTGTTTTTTTAGTGAGTGAGATGAATTAATGCATGTTCACATTTATTCTAGAACTAAAGTAACATCTTACTCACAGTTTCTCTCAACATGGGGACAGGAGAGCTTTTAATCAATAAATGGGGAGAAAAAGTAACTGGCGTTATTTATTTGAAAAAGTAACTCAGATATTTTCTTGTCAATTAAAAAGTAATGTGTTACTGTACTAGTTACTTGGAAAAAGTCATATTATTTGAATCTATTAACTTAATAATTAACACACAGTTTACTAGCGCAAACCGTCTTGCCGTTTACTGCACTTCATTATTCTTTAGCGGAAAATGAATCGGAAGTCTCACACATTTACTTCTGCGTTGCTTTGCAATCCAAACCCAGCCTTTGGCCTGATATCTGTTTTTATTTGACAAACTCTTGAGGGTCATGGACACCACAGACTTTTACACTGCAAAAAATGCTTTTCTTACTTTGATTTTTTGTCTTGTTTCCAGCCAAAATATCTAAAAATTCTTGAATCAGGAAGGATTTTCTAGACTAGTAAAAATGTGTGTCTTGTTTTTAGTAAAAACAAGTCAAAATTAGGTGAGTTTTTGCTTAAAACAAGCAAAATAATCTGCCAATGGGGTAAGAAAACTCATCTAGTTGTCTGCTTAAAACAAGATTTTTTTTCTTACCCCATTGGCAGATTATTTTGCTTGTTTTAAGCAAAAACTCACTTAATTCTGACTTGTTTTTACTAAAAACAAGATAATTTTTACTTGTCTAGAAAATCCTTCCTGATTCAAGATTTTTTAGATATTTTGGCTGGAAACAAGACAAAAAATCTAAGTAAGAAAGTGTAATTGCTCAAACTCTAGAGCAGAGAAGCAAAACTTTGCTACTGAACTGATCTCATCATCATACCACAACTGTGATAATTCCTAAATCTTGGAATACACGAGCAACAAAAAATGCAGAGATTGAATTTCACCTATCATCCCGAGTCGAATGGGGCAGATGTGGCGCAGAGCTCCGATTCCCAGCGTCACGGCCGGATTTGCAGCACACACGCTGGACACATGCCGTTCCCACGGATCCCCAGTTATGTAAAGCTCAGTGGAGAAGCGTGGGCAGAGATTTTGGGTGGTCCTCTGGCCTGCAGCTCCGGCACTGTCACTGAAAAAGAAAGCAGAGTTTAGATGGAAAATCTGCTCCACAGATTCAACACCGATCTGTCAGATTCAGACTCACAATGTTCTGTGGATGCCCTTAAAGTAGTAGTTCACTTCCAGAACAAAAATTTACAGATAATGCACTCCCTTGTCATCCAAGATGTTCATGTCTTTCTTTCTACAGTCGTAAAGGAATTGTGTTTATTGAGGAAAACATTGCAGGATTTCTCTCCATATAATGGACTTCAATGGTGCCCCTGAGTTTTTGAACTTACAAAATGCAGCTTCAAATGGCTCTAAATGATCATAGCTGAGAAAGAAGGGTCTTATCTAGCAAAATGTAAATAAAATGAAATTTTAAAATTTATATAAGTTGTAAATGTTTTATCATTTCGCTAGATAAGACTCTTCTTCCTCGGCTGGGATTGTTTAGAGGCCTTTGAAGCTGCATTTAAACTGCATTTTGGACGTTCAAACTCAGGGGCACCATAGAAGTCCACTATATGGAGAGAAATCCTGAAATATTTTCCTCAATAAACACAATTCCTTTACGACTTATCTGTGAATTTGTGTTCTGACAGTGAAATACTCCTTTAAAGGACCGGAACAAACATTTACAGATAATTTACTCTCCCATTGTCATCCAAAATGTTCATGTCTTTTTTCAAATTCTGTTTAATTTCAGGGTTTTTCTCCATATAGTGGACTTCTATGGTGCTCATGAGTTTGAACTTCCAAAATGCAGCTTAAAGCAGCTTTAAAGGTCTCCCAATCAAGGAAGAAGGGTCTTATCTAGCGAAATGATTGATCTTGAAATGACTTTGAAATGAAAAACTCCCATCCTATTTTCTCCTCCAACTTCCAAAAGTTTCCCTAAATAAGACTCTTCTTCCTCGGCTGGGATCGTTTAGAGCCCTTTGAAGCTGCATTTTTAACCTTCCGTTAAGGACCATTGGAGAACAATCCTGGAATGTTATCCTCAAAAACATTAATTCCTGTATGACTGAAGAAAGACATGAACATCTTAGATGACACTGGGGTGAGGAAATGATCAGATTTTTTTTTATTTTTTAAGTGGAGTAATCCTTTAAGACCTCAATCTTTGAGAGAAAAGTCTGAATTATTTTTTTTAGTTATATACTCAGAATTGTGAAGCAATTTCAATTTTTTTATTGCAATGCTTAGAAAAAAGTCATTTTTATTTCCTTTGAATTGCCACGAAATAGTACAATACAAAAGAATATACCTAAGTGTCAAAGTAGATACAACTTTATTATAGTTTACATTTAGATTAAATTCAACACTGCAAAAAAATGCTTTTCTTACTTTTTTTTTGTCTTGTTTCCAGCCAAAATATCTAAAAATTCCTAAATCAAGAAGGATTTTCAAGACAAGTAAAAATTATTGGTTTTGTTTTCAGAAAAAGTTTTTGCTTAGAACAAGCTAAATAATTTGCCAAAGAGGTAAGCAAAAAAAAAAAAAATCTTATTTCAAACACAAAACAAGATTATTTTTCTTACTCCATTGGCAGATTTTTGTTTCAAGCAAAAACTCACTTAATTTTGACTTGCTTTTTTCTGAAAACAAGACATTTTTCATTTTCATTTTTACTTGTCTAGAAATTCCTTCCTGATTTAAGAATTTTTAGATATTTTGGCTGGAAACAAGACAAAAAAAAAATCAAAGTAAGAAAAGCATTTTTGCAGTGTAGCCATTTTTGTTGTTCAAGTTTTCAAAAATGTTAGGTTTAAATATGCAAATGAGGAATTATTTAATAAAATAGGCACTAATTTGCATTCATTTCTAGTACAAAAATCTAAACACTGGATGAAGTCAGTTTCAAAATTCTTGTTAAATTTTTGACATTAGAGTCAAATGTTTTTACAAAAGGGATTTTGAGTATCTAATTTTGTCACTCCATAATTCAGAAAAAAACCCAGAGAAAACAATGTATTTTTTACCATTTGGGGGGAAATAAAATGTATAAAATCAAGCAAATTATATATGAACAAATCCCTCTGTAAAAACCTTCAGGATATAGACAAGAATAAATATGTAAAGTTTGGTGTGTGTAAGTGTGAGATTTATGGCTCAGTGTAGGAGGAAAAACTCATTTTGAGAAAACAACCTTTGAAAATCTGTATTGTAATTGAAATCTATTGACACAAATAGATAAAGTGCTATATAAGAAACACTTAACAGTGTCTTTTGGGTGTTTTCTTACCATTAGTCTGAAAAAACACTTAATGAAACACCAAAAAGCCCAAAATCTCAAACTTGATAGGTGAAAAAAACAGTGTTTTTGCTGGCAGTGTCTCCCCTTAAGCATGGATATTTTTGTAGAAATAGCCAAAAACACATTGTATGGGTCAAAATGATACATTTTTGCATGTCTTTCATCCAAAAAATTAGGATATTAAGTAAAGTTCATGTTCCATGAAGATATCTTGTACATTTCCTACTGTAAGTATATCAAAACTTAATTTTTGATTAGTAATATGCATTCCTCAGAACTTCATTTGGACAACTTTAAATGCGATTTTCTCACTGTTTCGATTTTTCGCACCCTCAGATTTCCGATTTTCAAATATTGTCTTATCATAACAACATAAATTTAAATTTAGAAAATTGACCCTTATGACTGTTTCTGTGGTCCATATTAGCTTTAAATATAATATCAAACACAAGCTAAAATTATATTCAACTCAGACACAAGATCTTAAACTGGAGCATATAATAAAGTCAAACAGTCAAACGGTGAGAGTCTCATTAAAGCTGCGATTCGTCTGTTGCTTGTCTTTGAGCAGCTAATGAACTCAACACCTTCTGTTCAACACTGACAAACAATTCATGGCTTTCAGGAAAAAATATCACATGTCTCAGCTGTTTTAGTGTCTGTCATAAACATGATTACAAATAACTCAGCTAATTATCAGTTACCAAGTAGCTACTTAAACATACTTTTCTTTTTTGTTACACTTTGTTGACTCTAACATATTTTTCAGTCATTTGGCCCACACTGAAACACATGCAGACACACAGTGACTTTCATAAAGGTCTCTTTGTCTCGGTGTTGATGTTGACGTCACACACCTTTCCACACCCGACCGCCATCCACAAATCACAATCATTAGCTTTTCACAATCACGTTTCGGGCTTGTTTGAGTATTTTCTTATGTGTGAGGTTTATGAAGTTCAGAATAGTCAAATGTCTCAAATATGTTTCATACACTGTAAAAAGTTTTCACCAGATTCAACTTAAAAAGTTCAGCAGCTGCCTTAAGGTTTTAATTTAAATCAGCTTAAAACTAGAAGTCATTTTAACTTATTACAATAAAAATGAGTTGATATAACTTGTAAATTTAAATGGCTTAAGTTGATTTAACTTAAAATCTTAAGGCAGCTGCTAAACTTAATTTTTTTTATGTTGAAACTGGTGAAAACTTTTTACAGTGTAGCTTTAATCAGGTTTGGTTGTTTGAAGTCAAAACAGAAGGGAATTTTACAATGTTTATCTTCAACTTGCATATTTTAGTATACATGTGTATATACACTACCAGTCAAAAGGTTTGGGACTGTAAGATTTTTAATGTTTTCTTAAAGAAGTCTCTTTTGCTCACAGAGCCTGCATTTATTTGCTTCAAAGTATAGTAAAAACAGTAAAAATGTGAAATATTTTTTTACTATATAAAATAACTGTTTTCTATTTGAATATATTTTGAAATGTAATTAATTTCTGTGATCAAACCTGAATTTTCAGCATCATTGCTCATTAGTCTTCAGTGTCACATGATTCTTCAAAAATCATTCCAATATGCTGATTTCCTGCGCAAAAAACATTTATTATTATTATTATTAGTATTATTATTATTATGTTGAAAACAGCTGAGTAGAATGTTTCTTCAGGATTTTTTGATGAAAAGAAATATTTATTTATTTATTTGTGTAAAGATCCAGCTAAAAATAAAATAATAAATAAACAAAATAATTATTTAATGCCTAGAATGACACATTATTTTTTTTTTACATTTATAGATGTATTATTTATTTTTATTAGTGTTACATTGTTTTACTTATAAAAATATTTTTTTATGAATATATTTAGTATTTATTTAAATGATTGAAAGTGAAAATCAGTATTTTCATGTTACTGAGATGTCTTTTTGTGTAAAGACCCAGCTAAAAATAAACAAATAAATAAATAAGTAAATAATGTAATGCCTAGAACGACACATACATTTTTAAATATATTATTATTTATTTGTATTAATGTTACTTGTTTTACCTATAAAAATATTTTTAATTTATATATTTAGTATTTTATTTAAATGAATTGAATTGTATTTTCATGTTACTGATGTCTTTTTGTGTAAAGACCCAGCAAAAATAATAATAATAATAATAATAAATAAATAAATAGAATTATTTAATGCCTAGAATGACACATACATTTTTTTATGTTTTTAAATACATTTTTAAATGCATTATTTATTTTTATTTAGTTTAATTTATACAGATATTTTTAATAGAAATGATAAAAAAAAAACTTTTGTACCTTTATACACTATACTTTTCAAAAGCTTGGCGTTAGTATATTTTTTTAGAAAAAGAAATAATAGAAATGAATACTTTAATTTAGCAAGGGTGCTTAAATTGATCAAAAGTGATGATAAAGACATTTATAATGTTACAAAAGATTTCTATTTCTTCTGAACTTTCCATTCATTAAAGAAACCTGAAAAAAGTTCTTCTCAGCTGTTTCCAACAAATAATAATCAGAAATGTTTCTTAAGCAGCAAATCAGAATATTAGAATGATTTCTGAAGGATCATGTGACACTGAAGACTGGAGTAATGATGCAAAAAATTCAGCATTCAATTACAGAAATAAATTACATTTTTAAATCTATTCAAATAGAAAACATTTTTTAAATAGTAAAAAAATATTTCAGAATTTTACTGTTTTTGCCATACTTTGGATCAAATAAATGCAGGCTTGGTGAGCAGAACAGACTTCTTTAAAAACATTAAAAATCTTGCTGTTCAGAAACTTTTGACTGGCAGTGTGTGTATATATATATATATATGCAATTATATTCTAGATTAAAAGCTCTCCTGTCCCCATGTTGAGAGAAACTGTGAGTAAGATGTTACTTTAGTTCTAAAATAAATGTGAACACGCATTAATTCATCTCACTCACTAAAAAAACAGATACAGTATTCCTCAAAATAAATAAAAACAGCAAATTCAACGCAAACCTGTAATAATTAAATATGTTCAATAACACAAATATCCTTTATGTATTTAATCCAATTTTATTACCGATGTCTTTGCTGCCAATCTTCGATGATCCAATTCATCCATACTAATAAGTAAAAATGACTCAAGATAATCTAACATTTGGTTTCCTTTTTTTATTGCTAAAGAGTTGATTTTTTCTTCTGCGGTCTACTGTACAGACATCAATTTACTTTTCTCTAAGCCTGAGGCTTTTGGTATAAAAAGGCTTTTACATTTGACAAAAATAAAACTTTTTATATTAAAAATAAGCAAGCCCTGCCCAGATTTAAAAAGTAACGCAAAAGTAACGTAACGCATTACTTTCCATAAAAAGTAACTAAGTAACGTAATTAGTTACTTTTTTAGAGAGTAACTCAATATTGTAATGCATTATTACAGTAAAGTAACTTTCCCCAACACTGGACAACAAATACCTGCAAATAAATAGATCCACTTCAGATCCACTCAATGTAGTTTCTCCTAGACAGAAAGAACATTAAATGAAGAGTGTCAGATGAGATCTCGACAACGTCTCAATGGGCTCGATGTACCAAAGACAGAGATCTCAATATGAACTCAAAGATTTCTCATCCAATTCCTGCAGGAGAAAAACATTTAAGCAGCTATTTGGTCTAAATATTTAAAGTCAGTATTTGACAGTAAATGTGACATAACTACTCATGAGCCGTAGTTTATTCCCATGGGACGCTGTATCGGACATCAGGGTGCGGAGAGTGTTTGCGTGCAGCTCAGTGATTACAGTAGAAATGCACACGCGCTGATCTGAGCTGATATCACCGCTGAATAAACACACAGACCCTTCACATGCCACTGGAAAACCACTGGAAACCACAAGACAGCCATGCTGGAAACTGCTGGAAAACCTCTGGTGTGGAAAATCACTTTAGATCTTACAATCCATACGGCCAACAGGATGTGATGCCATGCTGGAGAATATGACAAATAATACATGTTAAAATATACTGTTTACACAGTCAAAACTACACATGTGTGACATATGTGTTTTCTGGACAACTCTAGATTCTATATATCTAAAAATATATGTTGAATATATGAAATGCATGTTTCTGATTTTATTGTATTGTTGTTATTTTACTGTATTACTCTTAAAAATCCCTCTTCAAAAATAAATAAATAAATAAAATAATTATTCAATGCCTAGAATTATTTTTTATTTACATTTTAAATACATTTTTAAACATTAAACATTTTTATAAGTGTTACATTGTTTTATAAGTGGTACATAAAATACTAAATATATTAATTTAAAAATATATTTTTTTAATTAATATATTTAGTATTTTATGTAAATGTATTGAAAGTGTCTTTTTGTGTAAAGACCCAGCTAAACATAAATAAATAAATAAAATAATTATTTAATGCCTAGAACAACACATTTTTTTTCATTTATACATTGTTTTATTTATAAAAATATTTTTTAATTAATATATTTATTATTTTATTTAAATGAATTGGAAGTAAAAAAAAACAGTATTTTCATGTAACTGAGATGTCTTTTTGTGTAAAGACCCAGCTAAACATAAATAAATAAATTAATTAAAAAATTATTTAATGCCTAGAATAACATTTTTTTTACATTTTTAAATGTTATTTATTTTTTATTAGAGTTACATTGTTTTATTTATAAAAATATATATTTTTAAATAATATATTTAACATTTTATGTAAATGATTTGAAAGTGAAAATCAGTATTATGTTACTGATGTCTTTTTATGTAAAAATAAATAAATAAATAAATAAAATAATTATTTAATACCTAGAATGACAATTTTTTTTACGTTTTTAAATGTATTATTTATTTTTATTGGTTAAATTTTTTTATTTATAAAAATATATTTTTAAATAATATATTTAGTATTTTATTTAAATGAATTGAAAGTTTCTGATGTCGTTTTGTGTAAAGACCCAGCTAAAAATAAATAAATAAATAAATAAATAAATAAATAAATAAAATAATTATTTAATGCCTAGAATGACACATTCATTTTTTTTACATTTTTAAATATATTATTATTTATTTTTATTAGAGTTAAAAAAATATATTTATAAAAATATTTTTTTAAATAATATATTCAGTATTTTATTTAAATGATTTGAAAGTGAAAATCAGTATTTTCATGTTACTGAGATATCTTTTTGTGTAAAAATTATTTGAATAAATAATAATTTAATGCCTAGAATGACACATACATACATTGTTTTTTACATTTATAAATACATTTTAAATGTATTATTATTTATTTTTATTAGTGTTACATTGTTTTAAAATGAATATATTAATTTTTTTAATTAATATATTTAGTATTTTATTTAAATGAATTAAAAGTGAAAATCAGTATTTTTGTTACTAAGATGTATTTTATTGTGTATATTTTTATAATTATTAATACCTAGAATGACACATACATTTTTATATACATTTTTAAATGCATTATTTAGTTGTATTTATAAAGATATTTTTAATTAACATATTTAGTATTTTATTTAAATGAATTGAAGGAAAAATCAGTATTTTCATGTTACTGAGATGCCTAAGGTTCTATATAAAAATGAAATCACCGTCACACAGTTTAAGTTAACTACAAAAACCACTTTATTGAAAAAGCAGATTACATAAATCTACGGTTAAATGATACGTCCCGACTTTTCATACATTAAATAACTTTAAACTTTTCACGTTTAGATAAATAAATCTACTTTGCTGTTTCTGTATTTATGAAATATCTAGGAAATCAAAACATTGTACGATAAAAAAAGTGATGCAACAGAACGCAAGATGTGCATTTTTTTAAAGAACTAACTGAAGGAAAGCTACCGTTCATTGAATCTCTGTTAAATGCAGGAAATACATTCTACGTTCTTTATTTACAGGGTCTCTAGCGTTGTGCTATGCAATAGTAGTACGTTTTAAAAGTGGATTAAGACAACGTGGAGAAAAATATTACGCACTTTTCTTTAAAAAAAAAAAAACAGCACGCTCGTGGGAATGATCTGAAAGTGGAAAAATCTGAGGTTGTTCGAAGAAGAGTCGATCACCACAGAAACTATTTTCTCTGGCAGTCAACGGCTGTACATTAATCCAGAATAGTCCTTTAGCTAAATCTTCTCCAAAAACAAGGTCAGGATGACGTTATGTGCTTCCGGTACAGTAATCAGTCAGCGAACACAAATCTTCACCAGTTTTACAGTCTGCTTTGCAGATAAGAAGAAAGTCACTGGATTTAGAAAACAACTCGATCAGGTCTTCTCAGGTCAGGGAAACACATAAAGCCCGTTTCTGTCAGTAGTATTACAGCAGACGTCTGTGTGGAACAGGAGAAGCACAAACAGCAACTCGAGAAGCATTTAAGACGCTTGAGGGATTGTTCAGCCAAAAATGTACTCGCCCTTAGGACATCCAAGATGTAGATGAGTTTGTTTCTTCATCAGGTTTGGAGAAATGCAGCATTGCATCACTTGCTCACCAACAGATCCTCTGCAGTGAATGGGTGCCGGCAGAATGAGAGTTCAAACGGCTGATAAAAACATCACAATAATCCACAAGTAATCCACTCCAGTCCATCCGTTAACATCTTGAGAAGACAAAAGCTGTGTGTTTGTAAGAAACAAATCCATCGTTAATGCGTTTGGCTAAAATACTCATTTGATAACAGCGCTTTCTCCAGTGAAAAAGTGGTTTGGTCTGGATAAGGAGGGAAATCTGCACACTGTTTACAAGCTCTAAACAAATATGTAAGCGGATTTTAATGTGAAAGGACAAGAGGAGATGGGTTTTTTTGAAGGTAAAAACGTCTTGAGGTTGGGACGCACCAAGTCGACTTTAAAGAACTAGCTGCGACAAAAGCTGACGGTGTTGTCTATTTCAGCAGCTATTAATAGTAGATGTGACACTGGACCACAAAAACTTAAGTCTTAATGGTATTTTTTTCTAAAAGCTGAATAAATACGCTTTCCATTGATGTTTGGTTTGTTGGGATAGGACAATATTTGGCTGAGATACAACTATTTGACAAACTGGAATCTGAGGGTGCAAAAAATCTAAATAGTGAGAAAATCGCCTTTAAAGTTGTCCAAATGAAGTTCTTAGTGATGCATATGACTAATCAAAAATTAAGTTTTGATATATTTATGGTAGGAAATATACAAAATATCTTCACCAAACATGATCTTTACTATTCTAATGATTTTTGGCATTAAAAAAACTGCATACAGTGTATTGCTACAAATAAACCTGTGTTACTTAAAAATTGGCCCATTATTTACTCACCCTCCAGGCAACTAGCTATTTTACATATAGATATTTTTCCTACAAAAATGCATCAATTCCCTATAGGAGGCCCCTTATTTACCCCCCTGAAGTCGTGTGGGGCACTTTTTTATTAAGGATGGATGCACTTTATTGGACTCGTTTTGAACTGATGAAGAGAAACACGCACTCATGCCATTCTAAAGCTTGGAAGGATAATTTTTTAATTTAACTCTGATTGTATTCATCTGAAAGAAGGAAGTCATATACACATAGGATGCCTGGAGAGTGAGTAAATAATGGGCTAATTTATTTTTTTTGGGGGTGAACTAACTCTTTAGGGGGCAATTTTTTGAATTTGGGATTCATGCATTGTCTGAAATCTGAATAAATAAGCTTTCCATCGTATGGTTTGTTAGGATTGGACAATATTTGGTTGAGACACAACTACACTCAAAAAAATAAAAGGGGCTTTAAAAGGTTCTTCACATCAGTGCCATAGAAGAACCATTCTTTAACGGTCAAAGGTTCTTTAAAGTTCTTTCTGTTCATTTTGTGAAACAGAAAGGTTCTTCAGACGTTAAAGGTTCTTTATGTAACCATTTAGACAAAAAGGGTTCCATGGCATCGTGAAGCACCTTTATTTTTAAGAGTGTATTTGAAAATCTGGAATCTGAGGGTGCAAAAAATAAAAAATTATTGAGGAAAATTGCCTTTAAAGTTGACCACAAAAAAAGTCTTAAGGGTAATTGGTTTCTAAAAGCTGAATAAATAAGCTTTCTATTGATGCACGGTTTGTTAGGATAATATTTGGCTGAGATACACCTATTTGACAAACTGGAATCTGAGTGCAAAAAAATCTAAATAGTGAGAAAATCGCTTTTAAAGTTGTCCAAATGAAGTTCTTAACAATGCATACCACTAATCAAAGTATACGTTTTGATAGATTAACTGTAGGAAATTTACAAAATATCCTCATGGATAAACTTGACCGAAGGGTCAACCGTCGGCTTGGTGTGTCTTGGCCCTTAAAGGATAACTTTAAGGGCCAAGAGACACTTCTTGACTGGCATCACTGCGAGCGGAAACCCAAACAGTGAAAGTGAGTTGTTCAAAACCTTTCTTTTTAGTAAACTCTGTGTGCACAAACAATGTTCTCAATGCTGGAGTTCATGTGTAGAGACCCAGGAGATACTTCGAGCAAAGTGTCACGGTGTGTCGAGCCTTCTTAGTGTTGTAAAAATATCGATTTTGATGCACTCAAAGTTATGCCCATTCACCGGCCATTGACCACAAAACGAAATCACGGTCAATCTTAAAAACGGCTCGTTTGTCGTAATTATGCTTTTAGATATAAGTTTGTCTCGTTTACAGTAAAAAACAAAACAAAAAAAAAACCCAGGTTGCATTTTGGCAATAGTTATCCTTTAATGATGGATTTGTTTCTTACAAACACACAGCTTTTGTCTTCTCAAGATGTTAATTGCTGGACTGGAGTGGTGTGATTTACTTGTGTGATGTTTTTTATCAGCTGTTTGGACTCTCATTTTGACGGCACCCATTCACATTCATTGGTGAGCAAGTGATGGAATGCTGCATTTCTCCAAATCTGATGACGAAACAAACTCATCTACATCTTGGATGGCCTTAGGGTAAGAACATTTTTAGCAAATTAAATTTTTTAGGCAAACTAGTCCTTAAACTGTCTAAATACTCACTGGAGTCACTGTATACGACAGACAGACAGACAGACACACACACACACACACACACACTCCATCATAAACACAGTGGCCCAGCCATTAGTGTACATGAACATTTACATGAACAACTACACACAAACACACTCTCTTTTCCACGCACACGCTCACTTATGTCCTCAACCGGTGCGACGTGATGCGATTAAGCTTCCAGCTCGTTTTGACAAATCTCCCAGACATCTACATTTGTTATTTCATCGTTTTCATGACTTTCAAATTATTCTGACATGTGCAAAATTTCGTTGCCTTCGGCTTCGTTGCATCGCAGCTGCAAAAGACGACGTGTCGCACACAAACACAGAACAAACGCAGCAGGCTCCAACCTGGTTGAGTCCAGCACATCCAGGCTTGACCTTTGAGTCCCTTAAGAGTCTCCTGAGACGCACCACAGCGCGTCTCCTCCACGTTAACGAATATGTAAGGCAGGAAGGCACCTCATCCAGAGACAAACCAGTGTCTGAAGAGTACGACGTAAGAGTTCAGTGGAGAAGATGCTCCACGTTCACAGATCCAACCCTGTTCTGCTGGTGTCAGGTCGAGAGATTCACGTCAGACCTTGGCAAAATATACATTTGTTAGTCCATCTATGTGCAGCAGGTTTCACAACGTCACCTGGTGAAGTAAATGCCACCGTTGTGCCAGAGATGCATCAGAGTTTGGACCATTTCTGCCATTTAAGTGATGCTTAAAGGGACAGTTCACAATTATTTAGTCACCCTCATGTCATTCCAAACCTGAACAATTTAATGACAATTTAAGGCAATAAGGATGATTTTAACTAATAGATAATAGACACGTTTGCAAAAGATGCATTATTAAAAAAAAAAGTATATTTAATTTATATATTTTTTAGTTCATATTTATTATACATGATTAAAATTAAATATTAGATATGCACTTGAATAAAAATAAATCTGAACATTGGTTATCAAAATTCGTGACATTTTTACAAAGGAGATTTTGGATCCATAAATCAGAAAATACTGTCAGAAAAAAAAAATTATATATAATTTACAATATATATATATATATATATATATATTTATATATAGTAAACACAGTTGAAAATAAATTAAAAATGTAAAAATTTAAAAAAAAAAAAATCATGTTTTTAGGATAAAAAACAAGGATAAAACAGCATCATTTGCATATATATATGCAAATGATGCAGTATTGAATAAAAATATATTTTTTATTTTATTTATATTTTTTATTTTATATTTATATTTATATTTATTTTATATGATTAAATCTGAACATTGGTTCTCAAAAATGTTTTGATTTATTTGACACATTTTTACAAAGGAAATTTTGGATCCATAAATCACAAAATACTGTCAGAAATTTTTTAATTTAATTTGCAAATGCAGTATTGAAATTTTTTTTTTATTGTTTTTTTATTTATATTTTTTAGTTTATATTATATTTATTTTATATGATTAAAATTAAATATTATATATGCACTTGAATAAAAATAAATCTGAACATTGATTTAGTTGACATATTTTTTACAAATCAAATATGAACAAACCCCTTTTGGTGTAAATGTGTATCAATGTGTATTGTAAAGTAAAAGTAAAGTGTAATAAAATAAACACTTAAATGTGTATTATATGTGGATTTCTTTCCACTACTGTGAAAAAAAAAAGATGCAAAATAGCCCAAAATCTCAAAATTGACCTGTGCATGCAAAAACTATTTTCTTTCCTGTTGTGCCTTAAACTAATTTTACTAAATTTCTTCCTTGAAAGAAAAGCTCATACTGGTGTAGAATGACATACGGTGAATAAATGATCATTATACTTTTAATTTTAGATGAACTGTCCTTTTAAATACCTCCGGGCAGCTTGGCACAAATATCTGGCACAAGACAGAAATGGCGCATCTGGAAGGCAGTGACGGCCTGTTCCACGCAGGATTTTCGATGAAGGCACAGGAAGTCGTATCTCAGTCTGTGTGTTCAGTGCTGTTGTTTGGCGTTCAGGAGGAAAAACAGGCACAGGTTGCCCTCCGCTCCCCTGCGGCAGTGCTGAAGACCTCACGCTGGACCCCTAAACGGAGTCAAAACCCCTCGATACGGTGTTGAGGGATGAAAGTAATAATAAAAGCCTCTTCGGTTGGTCAAACGAACCCTAAACAAGTAAGGGAAGGACAGATCCCTCTGTCTTTATTTCCGTTCGCTCACTGTTACGTGTTCAGAGTGGGTTTGTTCACAGTTCAGTGACGTGTAGCGGGTAATTCGGGGGCGGGTGGCTCGGTAGAGGGGTTTTTAATCGGTGCAGGTGGCATCGGTGGCACAGCAGGTGTCCATCCAGCGGGTAACAGCGATGCCCCTCTTCATCATTCAACTGCAGACCGCAATCCTGCAAAATAGATGTTATTGACTCAGTCAGGGCCTTTTTCAACATCAGAATATAATGATTCATCACCCTAGTGGCTGCATCTGCACTGTAAATAATTTAATGCACAAAGCTTGCTTTTTTAGACAGGCTTTTCTTCTGCAAGTCATTTGGGAAAAGCCATAGTCAGAGGAAGAAATCCAGAACTGGTTTGGTTAATGAATGAATTAACGTGAAAAACAAATGTGAAAGCTGAAGTTGAAATGTTGAGACTGATTCAGATTTAAAAAAAAAAAAAAAAAAGAGAGAAGAAGATGGTGATAGGAAAAAATAAAGAAATCATTAAACTAATCAACTGATTATAAATATATAATGTAAATGTTTATAAAATTATAAAATCTTAAATGTATCATTTTTTGTTCAAATTGAGAATTAGAAGACATATTTTGTAAAAAAAATAAGAAAAATAAATAAATAAGAATACATAAAAAAGGAAAAAATAAAGAAATGATATAAAACTAATCAACTGATCATACATATGCAATATAAATGTTAATTAAAAAAATAAATAAATAAAAATAATATATATATATATATATATATATATATTATATCTAAATGTATCAATTTTTGTTCAAGTAGTGAATTGAAAGGCATATTTTTTTTTTAAAAAATAATAAAAAAAATTAAAAAAATAAAAAATAAAGAAATTATATAAAACTAATCAACTGATCATACATATGCAATATAAATGTTTATAAAAAATTATGCAATTATAAATGTGCATTTTTGTTCAAATTGTGAATTGAAAGACTTTTTGTAAAGAATACAAAAAAAGAATTATAAATTAATAAAAAAAAAATTAATTAAAAAAAGAAAAAAGAATTGGATGGCAAATTTTCTTGTTAAAAAGGAGAATAAATAAAGAAAAAAGAAAGAAATGATATAAAACTAATCAACTAACTGTACATATGCAATATAAGCTTTTATTAAAAATAACAAAAAGAAAATGATTGATGCATTTTTGTTAAAAATTGTGAATTGGAAGGCATATTTTCTTGTAAAAAAAAGACCAACAATGCAACTGTTATATAAATGTAATATTAATTTTTATATAAATAAGAAATAATACAATTATTAATTTGATTAAAAATACATAAAAAATAAATATAATAAAATCTACATCTCTGAAATATATTATTTTTTTCTAACATTAAATATAGATTTTTTATTCATTTTAATATTTTGCGGACTAATATTTTTGAGGACTAATATGACTACGGTTGAGGGGTATTCAGGACATTACTAACATAATAAAAATATAATTAAACATAATCATTAAATCGTACATTATACATTAAATATTATAATTTTAAAATAACACTGAGGCCCAAAATCACTTGAAGAAATTAAGAATAGATGAGATAAACTGAGATTTCCACTTTGAGAAATGTGTTTAGTACATGTGTTTAAGTCAACATTTTACCTCGCAGTCTCAAAGTTTAGCTGAATGACCCGCTATGGAATGTCATCAGTCAATGATTCACAATATTAATGCACATTTATACCTGAGCCCTGGCCTAATACACACAAAAAACATCTTATATAACTCCAGTGCAGTATCCTGCAGCGCAAACATGACCTTAGGTGCCAATCACCAGTGGCGAGTGACACAGCGTTTAAGACGTTGTTCGTGTGGAGTTCAAGCTGGTTAAGCGACCTCACATTGGAGCTGGGATTGAACCTGCAACCTTTAGTCAGTGATAGATAGCATTACCTCACAGTGATAGCATTCCACATGGTAATCTTTATCCATGGACACCACCCGTATGGTCTCCTCTGAGCCCTACAAACACACACACAGCTAGTTAACCTCCGTCGGGATGTTCCTGAAGCATTACACCAATGCAACTCATGCAACTATCGGCTCGTACCTGCGCTGGGAGGATGGGCTGGTTACACGAGGCACATTTAGGAGCAAAAACCCTGTGAAGATGAAATAGATATGTAAATTTGCATAGCAATAAACAGGTTATGCATGCATAATATGCAACAAAATAGCATAAATATGTGAGGATTTAACTCACGTGTGGTAGTCTTTCACACAGTAGATGTTGTTCTCCACATCCACCGTGAAAGGAACACCGTCCAGACCCTCCTTACAAACCACACAGCGGAAACAGCCCGGATGATATGACTTTCCCAGAGCCTGCAGGATCTACAGCACACACATGGTTGCATGTTTATTTAAAATGTTTTTTTGTTTTTTTTTGTATTAAAAAATATATTTATAACAAGTGAAATATATACAAAGAACAAATATTAGAAGAAACAATATTGTAATAAATATGGTAATAAATATTTTTTAATTAAACATAAATATATACACAAAATTAATTATACAGAAAATTTTTATTTAACAGCAAAAAAAAAAAAAAAAAATATATATATATATATATATATATATATTGTAAAAAATATAATAAATATAAATAATGAAAAATAATAATAATATACATATTTTTATATAAAGCAAAAAAGTGTAATATTACATTACTAGTAAATGAAAACTACAAAATCTGTATATATGTGTGCGTATATATATATAGAAATATATAAAATGTGTGTGTGTGTATATATATATATATAAAAGTAATATTATACATATTTTAAAGTGTAGAAGAAAAACAATAAAAACTGTATGTATGTGTGCGTATAAATATAATATATATATATATATATATATATATATATATATATATATATATATATATATAGTAAAATATAATAAATATAAATAAATAATAAAAAAATTATAAATATTTTAGTAATATAACATTACTAGTAAAAAAAAAAAATATATATATATATATATATATATAGAGAGAGAGAGAGAGAGAGAGAGAGAGAGAGTTTATCATTGTTATATATTGGAAATGAAATTTAGAAATTTAATATAAAAATATCTTATACAGAACATTTTTAAATATCTAACAATAATTTCAGTGAATAAAAATATTATATATATACTAAAATAATATTTTATATATACAACTACAAAAATAATAAAATAAAATAAATAACATAAAATTACAATATATCTAAAATGGTAAAGCTAAATTACAAGACACTACATTCACTAGAGATCGTTCCTCCTCTGAAAAATGAGAGCAATAGTTACAATGCAAAAGCATCAAATCTCTCTCACCATTTCCATGATGAGGTGACGCACACAAAGCATTTTTCCGCTGTTTGCTGGAATCCGGAATACTATAGAAGAAAAAACCCACAACTAAGATCATAAGGTCATATTTGACAGCACATACATTGAGGTTCTTTGCAATTAAGGTTCTTCAGATTAGAAAACGGTAAGAAAGAGATGGTTCTTTAAAGAGCCTTGACTGAATGTTTTTTGTGGAACCAAAAATGGTTCTTCTATGGCATCGCTTGAAGGACCTTTCAATGCACCCTTTATTTTAAAGAGTGTACTAAATGTGTCTCAAGGGGGCGCTGGTGCGCTCTCTCTGTTCTGAGCTGTTGGAGAGCTTCAGTAGCGTCTTATGGGGGTCTTTAGCTCTGTAGACAGAGAGGTGCATCTGATTAAACACTTAAGACATCGGCTGAAAACCCTGCACGATTATCAGCATGATTCCAGAGAAGATCCACAACTCGATGGATTAAAGCGGCAGCCGCTATCGGAATGATTCATTCAGCATGAGGTGTTGGACCTCCAAAAGTCTTTTCCTGAGATTAGGAACATCTAACAAGTCTTGAATAAAGACCTGTTAATAGTGGACAGGTTGCAGCATCTTAAGTACAGAAACGACCCCGAGGGGAGCCATCTGTCCCGGAAATGGGTTTTGACCTGGTTACCAGGGTGACAAGGGTTTGGAGCACAGCCATTAGAGTAAGGATGTTCTCAAACGCGCACTCTATGGAAATGAGAGGCCGAGGCCACACAAGATCCTTGGGATTCTATTGTAGGAACCAAAGGCTACATTTTAACGACATGGAACTTTCCGTTCCGTCTGTGGAACACGGTTCCATTCCGTACTGGTGACATCACTGCCCGCCTGAACACTCCTTTGAGCGGTGCGCGCTGCTGTTGTGTGAGCGTGTGCTCATTGTGGAGCGAGAGCCAGCAGGTGGGGTTGGGAGGGGCTGATCAATACCAGGAAACCCCCACCGTCCCGTCAGACGGCCATCTGCCGGACCCCCGACGGCGCGTTTCTCGGTCGTCACGTCAACA
>NC_133371.1:46775539-46850572 GCF_049309525.1 Garra rufa | reverse complement strand
ATAATACAAAATAATATATAAAAATAATATTGTAACAAATATTATAACAAATATAAATAAATAATAAAAAACTAAAATTACACGTTATAAATATAAATTAATAATATAATGTAACATTAATGCTTTAATATATATGTATGAAAATTAAAATATATACACATTTATACACTAAAATATACAAAATATATAAAAAATAAAACTGTATAATTATATTATACCGAAAAATATCAAAACATCAAAAATAATATTTGAAAATAGAAATATTAAAATATATAACATGTATAAGACTTATAATAACGAAAATTTAATTTAATTAAATAACAAAATGTATATCTTTGTAATATTTGTTAATATTATACATATATCATAAAATACGGAAATTGTATATATTATATATATATATGTATGTGTATATAATATTTCGTCTGCCCCTACTAAAAACATTTATATTCAAAATATTAAAAAAAAATTTTTTAAATATCTGAAAATAAAATTAAATAATAGTAAATAAAATATTGTAATACACGTTATAACAAATACAACAAATAATAATACAAATAAATTATTACACATTTTATAATTTTTTTAATTTAAATGTATACAATTTTATACACTAAACTATATTTACTAAATAGCATTGATTTTACGTAAAATTATATAATTATATTTTACAAAAAAATATCAAAATATCAAAAATAATATCAGTAAATAAAAAAATAAAAATAAAATAAAATAAAATTGTCCTGGCCAATGTATCATCTGTCCCTACTATCAAGACAGTTACATGACAGTCTAGTGGCAATAATATCAAAATGATAACATTTGACAGCAGCAGATTTCACACAGGAAGTTGATTCCTGTGTGATGGATCTGCTATCTTCCTGCTATCACTACTGACGTGTGTGTGTGTGTGTGTGTGTGTGTGTGTGTGTGTGTGTGTGTGTGTGTGTGTGTGTGGCTTTAAGCAGAGTAAAATCACACTGGAGTGAATTGTGGAGGTGGGCGGAGTTACAGCATCTGTTCTCCCAAGAGAATTAGACATCCATCCATCCATCCACTAATGAGCACTAATCAATACAGCCCCACTCTCCACCTCCCACTTAGGAAACGTTAAATTAAATCAAGCATTACAGCTACTTTGTTGAGATCCCACAGCTGCTGTAACTCTAACCTACAGCAGGACTTCAAATGCAAAGTGAGGACAGTCTCTACAGAACGACTGCCTACAATAGCAGGGTTTTGAATGGACTAATGCTTCACATTGTGATGGAATTAGAGTAATTATGAGATTTTGAGGTGTTTTAAAAATTAATAGTTTCTATAGCAACACTTATGCCAAAAAGTAGGAGATCATGTGACTCAAGACTGCAGCAGTGGTGCTGAAAATGCAACTTCGATCACAGAAATAAATTACATTTAGCTATATATTCACATAGAAAAAAATTACTTTAAACTATAATAATATTTCAGATTTTTACAGCATTTTTGACCAAATAAAAGAGCAGAAGAGAAGATTACAAAATTCATAGTTTAATTGTTGACTGTTTATACTCACCAAGAAGTCTTCCTCACAGTAAACCTTTCCATTGATGTTATAGAAAGCCTTTCCTCGTAGCCTCCGTCCTAAGGGGAAAAAAAAAAGATGAAATTATGCCTCAATGTCTAAAAGCATTGCAGAAGAAAGTCCTTGTGTCTTCATGTTGTGTGTTTACAAACAACTTTGACAACAAACAAGCGATTATTTTAATTGGCAGCATCAAATGACTAAAAGGATGAAATATGTTTCATCTCTGATGCGTGTTAAGTGAACATCTGTGTTCATTCCCACAACACAAACACACTCACAAACTACCAGACATCTGACCGACGGATGTGAAAACGCACACAAAAACTCTTCAAAAGCTCAGATCTGACTGGTTCTCTTTACAGCGTTTCCTAGAATTAGGGTGCACAGGTTTATACCAGCCTATAAACAACAACAAAAGCAAACTCTGGTTGGTTGTAGGGCACTTTAATTTCCACAATGTGTAAAAACCAGACACAATAACAGAATCCAATCATAATAATGGAATTTACTGGATAAAGCACGGAAATGTCACAGAATTTGTTAAACTTTGAATTAATAAATTAAGCCTGTCTGTGAAGTTTGTGAATATTCAGACACAAAAAGATCATTTAAATATGAATTCTGCATTTTCTGTATATGCTCTGAGAGCTTCTTTGTGAGCATTTTACTCTTTCATTTAAGAAAATGTATCATTATATCATATAAACATGAACTTAAAGGTCTTCACAACAACCTGCCAAAATAAAAGTCTGGATTAACTAGACGAAATTGAGACTGAAAGTATTAGTACTGTCCAGTGGAATGTATGTAATAACTATAAAAATAAAAATATTGAAAAAATATTTCATTTCATATTTGGCAATAAAAGGGTTTGTTTAATTCTCATTTGATTAAAGGTAAATTATTGTTTTACGCCTTCATAACAAAACCATTAAACATACAACAGAAAAAAAACATATTATTGGAAAAACAAACATAATTAAGTTGTTTTTATGAATTTAATTAATTAGGCATAGTTTTTGTTTGATTTATAAAAATTAATTAAACCATTAAATGGAATCCAGAAAAAAATGAACTTTGTAAATATAAAACAGAATTTGAGAAAAACTATATATTACATTTCAAGGCACTGAAAAATTAAATTTTTTAAAACTTTTAATAAATTGTTTAATAAATCCTGTCATAAAAATGGAATTTATTACAAAATGCGCCGGAATGTCGAAAGAATGACTTAAAAGTATTCAGTTTAATTAAATCAAAAAGCAATAATATTAATATCTGTGAATTTTAAGCCACAAAAAGACTATTTAAATATGAATCCTGCATTTTCTGCATGTCCGCATGTGTGATTCAAGTGGTTTTATTTATTATCAGATATGCTTTCTGAGAGCCACTTCATGAGCATTTTACTTTATTTTTTTATCATTTTACTTATTTTTTGCCGATAACCGATAGTTCCGCTAATCAACTATCGGTGCCGATTAATCGGCAAAACCGATACATCGGTCGACCTCTAATTACAATTATGTTTTAAATACAAATTAAAAATAAAAATATAAAAATATATAAATTAAAAAATTATGAAAAATATTAATATTTTTTTTATTAATAAATCACATTTTTCGTCCATGTTTTAATTTTAACAGTAAAATTACCCCCCTCCCCCTCCAAAAAAATTAATTTTCATTCGATTAAAAGCTAAATAATGTTTTATGCCTTTATAACAGAAACATTAAAATAAGTTTTTTTTTTTTTCAATTCTATTAATTAGACATTCTTTTTGATTGATTTTAAAAATTTAAATTAAACCATTAAAGTCGAATCCAGAAAAAAACTAATTAACAGAAAATACTGCATTTTGTAAATGGGTCAAAGATGTTAAAATGTCCACGTCAAAAGAAATTTACAAATGCTATTTTATGTCCATAGAAAGCACATTAAATGTAAGTAACGTGTCTACTTTTAAGATTTCAAATTTAAAAAAAAGTTTTTGGAGAACACAATGTCAAAACTTAGTTGAAATAATGTTACATTGCCATTCAGTGTAACACAATATATATGTAAAAAATCAAACAACATGCTTATTCTGACTTGAACATATTAAAATATATAAAAGAATAGGGGAGAATATTACATTTTATTGTGTTTTAAATGAGTAAAAAATTCTTCTTTTTGTTGTAAATATGCCTGACAGTATTGTTACACTGAATGACATTTTAGTGGGTGTCTTCTGTAAATTAGGGAAAAATTTATGATATTTATTTTTTAATTTGACAACAATTTAAATCAGTATTACACTTATTGTTTTTATTCTTAACAACCCATTTTTTGTCTTTGACCCAAATACAAAACAGAATTTGATTGAATTTAATTTCAATTTTAAAAAAATTGTTGATACATTTTTCTTTGTTTTCTAATTGCTTGTTTTCTTTAAAAAATTCAAATAAATAACACTAGCTTTTCTATTCTTCTTCTATTCTATATATTTGTTTTCTTTTTATTTATTATATAATTAACAAAAAGTGTCTACTAAATGGCTAAATGTAAATGTAAAACGTACTCCAGAAATGTAGTGCACAGGTTTACACAAGCCTAAAAGCAAATGCAAACTGTAGCTGGTTGTTTACCACGTTGCTCAGATGGTGAGTTTCTATCTAAATGTGGGCGTTTCTTGGCCAGAAGCAGCAATAGGACTTTATGTTGCTAGTCTGACTGCACGAGACTAGGATCTCTGTATCGCATTCAAACACACAAAAACCACCAAACCCTATCTTTCTCTCTCTCACACACACAGTTCATAAATCAGTCTGACCCTTTTTCCCCATCCCTTAATTTACAGCGCTCATGGCAGACATCTCGTTTCTTTTCACCGTCCTGAAATTTATGCACTTGCCACATTCAAAAAAAAGCGGCCCGACAGAGAAACGAACACTCGACTTAATTCAGAGCGATAAAGCGGGATTCACACGGAGACGTGAGGAAAGACTTTCAATTAGTGATGGTTATCACCTGCTGGACTATAAAACAGGTGAAAAAATGAGTCATATAGAGACTAAAAGCAACAAACCTGCACTTAAATGTCCTCTGAAATTGCTCCAAAAAGGTGCAACTTATCAACATTTGATTTTTTTTTTACAAGTGATTTTATGTCCACAGAAAGCTCATTAAATGTAAGTCTACTTTTAAGGTTTCAAATTTTGAAAAATACAATGTCAAAATTTGGTTGAATTAATGTCACATTGTCATTCAGTGTAACACTATATATATGTAAAAAATGTAACAACAAGAGCCTCTTTATGAGCATTTTACTCTTTAATTTGAGAATAAACATATAAAAAGGTCTGCACAACAACATGCCAAAATAAAAGTTTGGATTAACTAGATGAAATTGAGACAGAAATGTATTAGTACTGTCAATAATAATAATAATAATAATAATATTGAAAAAATATATTTAATTCCAGGGCCTTACATTTTTTTGTTTGTGTTAAACTTTTAATAAATTGTTAAAAGTTTCATGACTTTTTGATTCCAGAAAGTCGAGAATTATTAAAATGGAAAAAAAAAATCATCATATCATATAAACACAGAAACTGCCAAAACAGAAGTATTAATAATAATAATAATAATAATAATAATAATAATAATAATAATAATAATAATAATGTTTTATTAAAATATTTTCATTTAATAATCACATTTTTGTTCATGTTTTAGTTTTAACAGTAAACCTCTGTTGTGCAGCAATATTTTGGCTATAAAAGGGTTTGTTTAATTCTCATTTGATTAAAAGTAAATGACTGTTTTACGCCTTCATAACAAAAATATTAAACACACAACAATAAAAAATATTATTGGAAAAACAAACATAATTAAGTTGTTTTTATGAATTCAATTATTCAGACATACTTTTTTTTTAAATAATTAAACCATTAAAATGGAATCTACATTTTTTTTGTAAATTTAAAACAGAATTTGAGAAAAGCTCTACAACATATTTCATTTCAAGGTAATGAAAAATTTGAACTTTCAATAAATTGATGATAAATTGTAAAAGTTTTATGATTTTTCATTAATTGAAATCATCAAATGAATCAAATTTAATGTAATAAATATTAAAACGGGCAAGAAAGACTTTCAATTAGTGATGGTTATCACCTGCTGGACTATAAAACAGGTGAAAAAATGAGTCATATAGAGACTAAAAGCAACAAACCTGCACTTAAATGTCCTCAGAAATTGCTCCAAAAAGGTGCAACTTATTAACATTTGATTTTTTACAAGTGATTTTATGTCCACAGAAAGCTCATTAAATGTAAGTAACATGTCTACTTTTAAGGTTTCAAATTTTGAAAAATACAATGTCAAAATTTGGTTGAATTAATGTCACATTGTCATTCAGTGTAACACTATTTGTGAAAAATTAAACAACATGCTTATTCTGACTCGAACAACTTAACATTTGATTTTTTTTTTTTTTTAAATGAGATGGTAATGTAACAGGAGGATGTTTGTAGACGTGTGTAAACACAACAAACGACGCTGAGATCACTGAGATTTCTGGAGCTGACAAATGTCTGGGGAGGGCCAGATTCCCAACACAAAAACACATAGAGAGAGACAGAGAGAGGTCTGAGTAAACGGGGACATTCTTTGGGCCTGAGGTCACCGGCTGGTCCCAATGCCCCCCTCCACCACCCAAAACACAGAGAGAGAGAGAGAGAGAGAGAGAGAGAGATACAGGGGAAGAGAAAGAGAGAGAGAAAGAGGGGGGGAAGGGAAGGAAAGATTCCTCCAGCCTTTGTCAAAGACGGTGGCCACCGTCAACTATCTGCACTCAAAAAATATGTTGCAAACTTTAAAGATAAAGTTTCTTTTGTGGTAAATGTAGCTTTACACTGGTGGTGGTAAAATTGTAAGTAGTCTCTGGCAAATATCTGCAGGGGTTAGTGCTATTAAACTTTTCATGGAACTGAAATGTTCAATCATTTAAATTATTTCAGTAGTGAATGGAAATACATTTTTTAAAAAGTTTCAAATTATTTATTACAAATCTGATGTACATTCATATGGAAGCCCATTTCTGCCACTGCAGAACTCACTTTTTTTTTTTTATATAATTTTGAGTTTACATCTCACAATTCAGTTTTTTGTTCTCCCACAGAAGAAAAATAATTTAATAGGTGTTTGAAACTTTTATATCACAATTCTGACTTTTACTTTTACAAATTGATTTTTTTTAAGAAATTGCTGCTTTTAAACAGCAAGGATGCATTAAATTGGTCAAAAGTGAAAGTAAAAACCTTTATAATATTACAAAACACTGTTCTTTAGACATTTCAATTCACAAAAGAATTTAAAAAATCTGTCACTGTTTCCAATTGTTGATAATAAATGTTTCTTGAGCAGCAAATCAGCATTTTAGAATGGGAAAAAACAGTCTGAGTTGCAAGTTTATATCATGCAGTTTTTAAGAAAAAAAGTTCATAATACGAGATATAAATTTGCAATTGAGGATAAAAGTCAGAATTGTAAGGAAAAAAAGTCATATATTTTATGCAGTGGCTGAAATGGGCTTCCATATGAATGTACGTCAATTTTTTTATAAAAATGAATCAACTTTTTAAAATTAAGGTAATTGTAAGTTTTTCCTCACAATTCTGACTTTTTTCCTCATAATTTTTATTAGTTTATATCTCACAACTCAGATTCAGACTTTTGTGTGTGTGTGTGTTTACATCTCACAATTCTGTTTTTTTTTTCTCCCACAGAAGAAAAAAATTAAATAGGTATTTGAAACTTTTATATCACAATTCTGACTTTTACTTTTACAAATTGAGATTTTTTTTTAAAGAAATTGCTGCTTTTAATCAGCAAGGATGCATTAAATTGGTCACAAGTGAAAGTAAAAACCTTTATGATATTACAAAACACTTTTATTTTGAATGACTGCTGTTCTTTTGACATTTCAATTCATAAAAGAATTTAAAAAATCTGTCACTGTTTCAAATTGTTGATTTCCAAAATGTTGATAATAAATGTTTCTTGAGTAGCAAATCAGCATATTAGAATGAGAAAAACAGTCTGAATTCTGAGGTTACATCATGCAGTTCAAGAAAAAAGTCAGAATACGAGACATAAATTCCCAAATGAAGATAAAAGTCAGAATTGCAGGATATAACCTTGCATTTGTGAGAAAGTCAGAATTGTGAGGAAAAACTCACAATTACCTTTATTTAAAAAAGTTGATTCATTTATAAAAAATCTGACGTACATTCATATGGAAGTCCATTTCTGCTGCTGCATAAAAAGTCCTCACAATTCTAACTTTCTTTCTAACAAATGCAAGGTTATATCCTGCAATTCTGACTTTTTTACTCAATTGTGAATTTATATCTCGTATTCTTTTTTCTTAAAACTTTTTCTCATTCTAATATGATGATTTGCTACTCAAGAAATATTTCAATATTCAAATATTTTCAATATATCAACATTTTGGAAATCAACAATTGGAATTAAATTCTTTTATGAATTGAAATATCGAAAGAACAGCAGTCATTTAAAATAAAAATGTTTTGTAATATTATAAAGGTTTTTACTTTCACTTTTGGCCAATTAAATGCATCCTTGCTAATTAACAGCAATCATTTATTTTTTTAAAAATCTATTTGTAAAAGTAAAAGCCAGAATTGTGATATAAAAGTTTCAAATACCCATTTTTCTTCTGTTGGAGAAAAAAAAAAAAAAAAAAAAACAGAATCGTGAAATGTAAACTCAAAATTGTAAGAAGAAAAAATTATGAGAAGAAACTGCAAGTTTATATCTATATTCCACTTAGTTTTAGCCATACAAAATAGCTTGTTATGCCGCTTGAAACTGCTTACTGTTTCTTACTATATTGATGTATTGTATAAATTACAACCGTTTCAGCGTTTACTGCACCTTGATATTCTTGTTATATCTCTATAGTGGCTAATGAATCAGAAGTCTCACACATTCACAGAAAAAAGCCAACCTCCATGATGAAAAATAAGGTGGTGTGAAAACACAATTCTGACTTTATAACACACAACTGCACGTTTATGTGCATTTCTGAAATAAAAAAAGTCACTGCGTGAGTGTTACAAATATAATGGCTGAGGGAATGACATCAAATCTTTCTCTTATTTGACCTATGTAGTCAGTCACCTTGGACCCCAAAACCAGTCCTAAGTTGCACAGGTTTATTTGTAGCAATAGCCAAAAATACACCGTATGGGTCAAAATTAAAAATTTAAAAACGTTAGGATATTAAGTAAAGAACATGTCCCATGAAGACATATTGCAAACTTCCTACCATGAATATATCAAAATGTAATTTTTGATTGGTAATATGCATTGCTAAGAATTTTACTTGGACAACTTTAAAGGCGATTTCCTCAACGTTTTGTTTTTTTGCACCCTCAGATTTCATGTTTTTAAATAGTTGTATCTCTGCCAAAAAAATGTCCTATCCTAACAAACCATACATCAATAGAAAGCTTATTTATTTAACTTTCAGTGATGTATAAATCTCAATTTCATTAAATTAACCCTTGGTTTTGTGGTCCAGGGTCAGATTTATTCCTCTTTGGGAAAGACATGGAAACCAACCGCAGATTTGTTTTCTTTTGCTATTACAGGGCAAATAAGAATGCAAAAATTACATTTGTTGCCATAGAAGTTAACCCGACTGTGACGACTTCTGTTTCTGAGAAGCCCCGAAATGTGAAAAGAGTCCATTAACCACAATTTTTTGTTGTTATTTTTCACTCACAAGCATCTCTTCAACTCCGCTTTTCTCAGAAGAGTGTGTGGGCAGTTTTATTTTCATGGTCTGCTGTGTTAAATGCATCTTTGATTTAATTTTTACACTTGAACGCATGTTTCCCATGACTGTCACAGTGGCTGTAGATATCCAGTCCTCTCATGAACTCAGTCAGGGTCCTTGCCATATGTGACGCAAGTAAAAACGAGGCTGTGAGGTATAGATGAGGTCAGTTCTACTGTCTTTAACGTCTGAGGGCACGCTAATTTTCAGTGATGAACAACTTAAACTTTATTGAAAAGGAAAAATGTTGACTTTGCAGCTAACTGAAACAAAATAATTTTATGCTGAAGCATTAAAACACTCAAACTAAAACTAATAATTTAACACAAAATTCCTTAAATTAAAATAAAAATAATTTAATTTTTGATGATTAGAAATAATAAAAAATGAATGCGTTAAATGTGTTTTTATTTTTTAAACTGTAACAGACAGGCTCAGGTTCAAAGTTATCTTAAATATGTGTCAATTAAAAACATAAAATTAACCTGAGGACAACAAGCACCTCTAGAAAACACAACTGATACATTTATTTACTAATGAACACCTCCAAACACACAATGACTGTGATCTTCTAGTAGAAAATGCAGAAATCTCATTTTGACAAAGCGTTCAGTGGCTGATATGATTTTCTCATGGTAATAAGGCTGACTGCCTGTACACCACATCTAAAGCGATATGACACTGTGTCATTAAAACACAGCACACAGCCGCTGAGGACTGCTGGGAAATCTGTCTCGAGCATAATCAAAGATCTAGAGACGGCAAACACACCAGCGGTGTGCAGCACTGAGAGCAGTTAAACAGAAGATTTCACATGCTGAACACAATAATGAATATACACATACACAATTTAAAACCAAAAAAACGAGCAAATGAAAGGTAGACAGAATGAACAAACATTAGAAAGACAAACAATAAGTAGACAGAACGAACAAACAAACATTAGGAAGACAGAACGAACAAACTAACGTTAAGTAGACAGAACAAACAAACATTAGGTAGAGAGAACAAACAAACAGTAGGTAGACAGAATGAACAAACAAACGTTAGGTAGACAGAAGAAACAAACATCAGGTAGACAGAAAGAACAAAAAAAACAGTAGGTAGATAGAATGAACCAAAAAAATGTTAGGTAGACAGAACAAACAAAAAAACATAAGGTAGACAAAAGTAACTAATAAATAGACAAAACGAGCAAACAAATGTTAGGTAGACAGAACAAACAAACAAACATAAGGTAGACAGAACAAACAAATGAATGTTAGGTAGACATAATGAACAAACAAGCAATAGGTAGACAGAACAAACAAACATACGGTAGAAAGAAGAAACAAATGAATGATAGACAAAATGAACAAACAAACGTTAGGTAGACAGAAAAAACTAACAAGAGGTAGACATAATGAACAAACAAATGTTAGGTAGACAGAACGAACAAACAAACATAAGGTAGACAGAACAAACAAATGAATGTTAGGTAGACATAATGAACAAACAAACAATAGGTAGACAGAACAAACAAACATACGGTAGAAAGAAGAAACAAATGAATGTTAGGTAGACATAATGAACAAACAAACAATAGGTAGACAGAACAAACAAACATAAGGTAGACAGAACAAACAAATGAATGTTAGGTAGACATAATGAACAAACAAACAATAGGTAGACAGAACAAACAAACATACGGTAGAAAGAAGAAACAAATGAATGATAGACAAAATGAACAAACAAACGTTAGGTAGACAGAAAAAACAAATGAATGTTAGGTAGACATAATGAACAAACAAACATACGGTAGAAAGAAGAAACAAATGAATGATAGACAAAATGAACAAACAAACGTTAGGTAGACAGAAAAAACTAACAAGAGGTAGACATAATGAACAAACAAACGTTAGGTAGACAGAACAAACAAATGAATGTTAGGTAGACATAATGAACAAACAAACATAAGGTAGACAGAACAAACAAATGAATGTTAGGTAGACATAATGAACAAACAAACATAAGGTAGACAGAACAAACAAATGAATGTTAGGTAGACATAATGAACAAACAAACATACGGTAGAAAGAAGAAACAAATGAATGATAGACAAAATGAACAAACAAACGTTAGGTAGACAGAAAAAACTAACAAGAGGTAGACATAATGAACAAATAAATGTTAGGTAGACAAAACAAACAAAAGTTAGGTAGACAGAACAAACAAACAAACATCAGGTAGACAGAAATAACAAAAAAACAGTAGGTAGATAGAATGAACAAAAAATGTTAGGTAGACAGAACGAACAAACAAACAAAAATAGGTCGACAGAACAAACAAACATAAGGTAGAAAGAAACAAATGAATGATAGACATAATGAACAAACAAATGTTAGGTAGACAGAACAAACAAACAACCGTTAGGTAGACAAAACAAACAAATGTTAGGTAGGTAGAAGTAACAAATAAATGATAGGTAGATAGAATGAACAAACAAACAATAAGTAGACAGAATGAACAAATATGTTAGGTAGACAGACCAAACAAAAACATGAGATAGACAGAAGAAACAAATGAATGATAGGTAGACAGAACGAAGGAACAAACAAATGTTAGGTAGTCAGACTGAGCAAGAATTGTGTAGACAATAAACAAACAAACGTTAGGTAGACAGAAAAAATGAATGAGCAATAGGCAGAGCAAAGAAACAAATGACAGGAAGACATAAACGCACAAATGTTAGGTAGACAGAGTGAACAAACAAATGTTAGGCACACAGAAGAAACAAAAAAAACTATAGATAAACTGAAGAAATGACAGGCAGACGAAACGATAAACAAAACAATGTATATAAAGTGACATAGATGGATAGAATAAATGAATGACTGAATAAACAATAGACCTAATTATAAACCTTATGATCTGATATGAAAAAAATGTCATTTTTCATGAAGTGAGAACAAAGTCTACGTGTCTTTCTTGCTCCTTTCCCGATGCTGTGAGCACACAGACACACACACACACACACACACACACACACACACACACACACACACACACACTCCTGTCCACAGCGAGAGAACAAGCAGGTCTTTATCATCTGCAGGTGGGTTTCAGTGCATGATGGGATGCTGCAGGTGATGAGTCACTCAAAGGGTGTATGTACATGTTCGGGAATTCACATCCAGTCTGTAGACAGTGTGTGTGTGTGTGTGTGTGTGTGTGTGTGTGTGTGTGTGTGTGTGTGTGTGTGTGTGTATGTGTGTGTGTGTGTGTGTGTGTGTGTGTGTTACTGTAAAGAGGGGAATTTTAGTCTGCGGTTCAGAGCATGTGCAGGCCTGCTGGTCACACACATGTTCTTCTGCCCCCTCTCTTTCTCGATATATATATATATATATATATATATATACTGTCCGTTTCATCTTTTCCTCTTTCTTCTCATGTTAATGGAAATTTTATGTGTTGTACAGGCAAGACAAACAACTGTTCTGACTGCAAAGTGGACAATGAAAAAAAAAAAATGAAAGCACTGAATTGGTTGAAATGAATCACTGGCTGAAAATAATTATTTCCAACAGTTTTCTCTGGCTGAAAGCTAAAAAAAAAAAGTAGAAAAGAAATATTGTCTTCTTGAAGACTGAGGTCTTTTGCAAATAGAAACATCTCACCTGAGGTTTCTGCATTAAATATGAGAGAAAGAGAAGAATGAAGAGTGAATATAACATCATAATAACTCTCTGTGTTGGTGTGTGTTTGTGTGGAGGGACATGAATGTAGCTCACACTTGGCTGAGGCCTGCAGGCCGCTCTGGGCGCACATACACTCACCTTTATAATTGTTACACGGTGTTTGTGATGCTGAGTGTGTTTATGAGAACAGGAGAGTGTTAGTCCATGTCATGACTGATACAGAGCTGGTACAGCGAGACGTGAAACAGAGGGAGAGAGATGGAAGAATAAATGAGTGCATTCCTCTCTCTTTGATGAGGAACGGGGCGGGTGCAGCTCTGGACGTGACGGCACAGCTCAATTATACACGCAGACAGACACAAACAGCCAGAAGAGCATCGAGAACTCGGTCTCGTCTCTCATAGATAGATAGAATAATAGATAGAATGATAGACAGAAAGACAGCTGTTCAGATAGAACGATGAACAAACTATAGGAAGAATGAACGATAGGACAAACTATAGATAGCATGAACAATAGAACGAACGATGATAGACAGATAGACAGAAGTAACGATATAATGATAAACCAATAGCAAAAACAACAGAGCTATCGATAGGACTAACACAAGATAGAACAAGAGATAAAATTAATGGTAGAACAATCAATAGAACTAATCATAAGAAAGAACAAATGATAGAGTGGTAAAATGAATCAGAGAACGAAATGATAGAATGAGCAATAGAACTAATCATACAACTAACAATAGATAGATAGATAGATAGATAGATAGATAGATAGACAGAACGACAGATAGATAGATAGAATGACAGAATGCTAGATAGAACAATAGAAGGACAGAACAATAGAACAATAGATAGATAAAATAGATAGAAAAACAGAACGATAGATAGAATGATAGAACGTCAGAACGCTAGATAGAACAACAGACAGAATGCTAGATAGAATGATATGATAAGAGTGATAGAGAGTGATAGAATGACAGTATGATAGATAGATAGATAGATAGATAGATAGATAGATAGATAGATAGATAGATAGATAGATAGATAGAGCAGTAAAATGAATGAAAGAATTTATAGAATAAACAATAAAACTAACGATAGAGTGATAGAATGAATGTTAGAATGAACGAAAGAAGTAATGATAGAATGAACGATAGATGATAGAACGATAAAGCAATGATTAAAATTATTAAATGAATAATAGAACAAACGACAGAACTAAGGATAGAGCGATAAAATGATCAAATGAATGACAGAACAAATGATAGAACGAATGATAGCAATATAAAATACAGTAATAAAATGAACAATAAAATGAATGATACAACTAATGATGGAATGACAGAACTAATGATAGAATGAACGATAGATGAACGAACGATAGAATGACAGAACAGTAGATAGAGACAATGACAGAACAACAAATAGAATGACAGAACGCTAGAAAGAACGATAGGGCGACAGAGCGATAGACAGAACAACAGAATGACAGAACAATAGATGGATAGAATGACAAAATGCTAGATAGATAGATAGATAGATAGATAGATAGATAGATAGATAGATAGATAGATAGATAGATAGATAGACAGATAGATAGATAGAATAACAGAACGATAGATAGAATGATAGAACGTCAGAACGCTAGATAGAATGATAGAATGAGAGAGTGATAGAATGACAGAATGATAGATAGATAGATAGATAGATAGATGATAGATAGATAGATAGATAGATAGATAGATAGATAGATAGATAGATAGATAGATAGATAGATAGATAGATAGATAGATAGATAGATAGATAGATAGATAGATAGAACGACAGAATGTTTGATAGATAGATAGATGGATAGATGATAGAATGACAGAATGATAGATAGATAGATAGATAGATAGATAGATAGATAGATAGATAGATAGATAGATAGATAGATAGATAGATAGATAGATAGATAGATAGATAGATAGATAGATAGACAGACAGACAGTTTTGGTTGCAGGTTTTCAGTTCTCAGCACTTTGCAGATACAAATCCTGCATCATCCGCTGTTGTCATGACACTCAGCACTTTTGTTTCCTCTCGGCTGAGCACAAGAATCAATTAAAGCTGTGATTACCTGCACAAATTCAGCACAGCAGCACCACTGCCAGCGTGATATCGCTTTCATACAACACTTCCATAAATAAGAGGTCGATATGGAGTACCTGACATTACACATAACCCTCATTTATCACAAAACAACACCATCACTGCAGTGTAAATACAGCTTCAGATGATAAAATAGATCAATCACAAAGTAAGTATTTAAATAAATGCAATAAAAAACAGAAAGTGTAGAATATGACTCCTTTAGACTCATTTTGTGGGCTAATTAAACCAGAATGGGCGTTTAATAAGAGTGCTTATTGTGTGAACAGATTTCTTCATTATAATGGGAGCAATTTAGTGATTTTCAACACATCCCAGCATGACGCTTTAAAGCTGTAGGTTATTTTCAGGTTCCAAGTAACAATGCAACTTAATTATGTAGAATAATTATAAGCACATTGACTACTTGACAACATCTCGTCATTTATATATTGATGGAATCACTAAATTAGATCTTTTGTTTGGACGTGTTTTGAAACTGCTTTCAATGGAATTTTCTCTCACATTTCTGACTTTTTTCTTGCAGTTGTGAGATATAAACACTTAGAACTTAAGAAAAAATCTGAATTTACTTTTTTTTTTAATTCTGTGGCATGCATAAATAAATAAATAAATAAATATTGTTTACAAATAAACATTTATAACCAAAATTTGTATTTTTTCTTGTAAATTTGAAATTGATATTAAGTCATAAAATAAATTAAAAAATTGCACATGGTTTTGTAATGTGCAAAACATGATTGGGTTGAACTTCATCCAAAAATAACTAGATCATGACATACAATTATCATAAAAATGACAGATTTTAATCATGCTGTAAGTACCCGCCTCGACTCATTTGTCAAAAATAAAACCTTATTTAAAGCCTCATTCTCGAACGGCTAAAGCTCCATCTCCTTCACTCTTAAAACATTACAGTGGCTCATGATTGCGCCAAAGTACTTAAGATCAACCACAGCAGCTTATTCATCACAGATAACCCAAACATGGACAAACACACTCGAACGTCACGCTAAAAAGCTCCTGTGAACTTCAAGAACCCATTATGTTCTTAAAAGAGGCTTCCAGTTCCTCCCAGACCGCATCCGGTTTACTGGCCCGCTTTCTTTCGCCAAACAATACGCGTACAGCGAACGGCTAGCATTACATGTAAATTATCTGCACTGGCTGTAAAGCGTGAGGAAACAGTATCTGTGCGGAGGGGAAGAGAGAATGAAAGAGGGAAAACTGAACAGCAGTTGTGCTCTACAGTACTGCCGTGATTTCTCTCTCGCTTACAGAGGAAACAGGAGAAGCGAGGACGCGTCAGGTGACGGAGCTGCCCTGCGGCGCGCACACACATGCACACAGCGCTCCCACGGACAGAAACGCTGGTCAGGACAAACGTGACACGGTCAAACACATTCATAAACACAAATAAACACACGCCATTCTGCAAGACAACACTTCCAGGAGTGAGTCTATACATGTGGCACGTGATCTTTGCCATATGACGAACCAAACAATATGACAAAACACAACAAAACTCTCATTTTAGATGCAGAATTGTAAAAAAGCACAATTTCTAATAAAAAAAATGCACATTTTTTTTCATTGTAGATGCGTATTTTTATTAAAAAGCACAATTTTCAAATTTTAGATGCACATTTCTAATAAAAAACACAATTTTTACATTTTAGATGCATATTTCTTATAAAAAGCACAATTCTCATTTTAGATGCAAAATTCTAATAAAAAGCACAGTTCTCTCATTTTAGATGCATAATTCTCATTAAATGCACAATTTTCCCATTTTAGAGCCATAATTCCTAAAAAAAATGCACTATTTATTCATTGTTGATGCATATTTAAAATAAAAAGCACAATTTTCTAAATTTAAATGCACATTTCTAATAAAAAGCAGCACAATTCTCATTTTAAATGCAAAATTCTAATAAAAAGCACAGTTCTCTTATTTTAGATGCATAATTTTCATTAAATGCACAATTTTCCCATTTTAGATCCATAATTCCTAAAAAAAAATGCACTATTTATTCATTGTTGATGCATATTTAAAATAAAAAGCACAATTTTCTAAATTTAAATGCACATTTCTAATAAAAAGCAGCACAATTCTCATTTTAAATGCAAAATTCTAATAAAAAGCACAGTTCTCTTATTTTAGATGCATAATTTTCATTAAATGCACAATTTTTTCATTGTAGATGCATATTTCTAATAAAAGCACAAATCTCAAATTTTAGATGCATATTTCTAATAAAAAGCACAATTTTCAAAATTTAGATGCACATTTCTAATAAAAAGCACAATTCTCATTTTAGATGCATAATTCTCATTGAATAGCACATTATTCCCATTTTAGATCCATAATTCCTAAAAAAATTCACTATTTATTCATTGTAGATGCATATTTAAAATAAAAAGCACAATTTTCCAATTTTAGATGCACATTTCTAATAAAAAGCACAATTTTTACATTTTAGATGCATATTTAAAAAAAAAAACACAATTCTCATTTTAGATGCAAAATTCTAATAAAAAGCACAGTTCTCTCATTTTAGATGCATAATTCTCATTAAATGCCCAATTTTCCCATTTTATATGCATAATTTACCAAAAACAATTCACAATTTTCTCATTGTAGATGCACATTTCTAATAAAAAGCACAATTTTCACATTTTTGATGCATATTTCTAAAAAAAAGCACAATTGTCATTTTAGATGCAAAATTCTAATAAAAAGCAGTTTTCTCATTTTAGATGCATAATTCTCATCTAATGCACCCTTTTCCCATTTTAGATGTATAATTCCTAAAAAGCACAATTTTCAAATTTTAGATGCATTTATTTTTATTAAATGCACAATTTACCCAGTTTAACCGCATAATTCTAATTCTTGTGCATCTAAAATTGGAGAATTGTGTATTTAATTAGAATTATATCACAATTTGATTAAAAATGAGAAATAGTTCTCCCATCTTAGAAGCATAATTCCCATTAAATTCATAATTCTCCCATCCAATTTTAGATGCATATTTTTTATTAAATGCACCTAAAATGGGAGAATTGTTCATGTAATAATAGCAACATAATCTAACAGAATTAGATTAGAATCTCCCATTTTAGATGGGTAATTCTTATTAAATGCACAATTCTCCCATTAGATGCACAATTCTCCCATTTTAGATGCATATTTTTATTAAATGCACAATTCTCCCCTTTAAATGCGATAATTGTGCATTTAATTTAATTAGATTAGAATTCAATTAGAAACCATTTTAGCTGCGTAATTCTTATTGAATGCACAATTCACCCATGAGATGCATAATTCTACTTAAGTGCACAATTCTTCAACTTACTTGAGTACAATTAACTACAAAACAACATGCTTTAGACATGCAAAACACAACAGCACATCAGCAGAGGTCAGTTTGGTCTATATTTAAGTAGAATTATTTAGTGTGTGGATACTCACCGCAGGAGCAGCAGGTGAAGCAGTTCGTATGATACAGGTTTCCCATCGCCTGACACGCTTGACTCGCTCCATACACACCTTTACCACACTTTACACAGATACCTGGAAGAGGACAGACACACAGGCAGCAGTCAGAATCACAGATGGGTGTATTCTGTGTGGAAATAATGTCAAGAAAAATGTAGCTACAACAAGCAAAAACTAACATATTTTCTTTACATTCTTGAATACATATGAATGTACACATGTATCTTAATTTAAAAAATGACAAATTAAAAAAAAATATCAACATTTTTTTAAACAAATTATTTTTTTATTAATATTATTATTATTCTCTAGTTTTTGGGGAGTTGCACATCACATGGCATTTTACTTACCTTGGCCTATGCATATTTTTACAACATATTTTTGATGAATTAATGGATAAGATAAAAAAAATAATTATCCTATAAATTTTACTCCACACAAACATCCAAAGCAAAAGATTTGCGAACCCACTCCGAAGTTCCAAACTGAATCAAATGATTCACGATCCGTGCTCCGAAGTTCCCATCTAAAGCAAAACGTTTGCAAACTCACTCCGAAGTTCCGATCTGAATCTAATGATTCGTAAACCCACTCTGAAGTTCTGATCTAAAGCAAAAGATTCGCAAACTCACTCCGAAGTTCCAATCTGAATCTAATGATTCGTAAACCCACTCAGAAGTTCCAATCTGAATCAAATGATTAGCGATCTGTGCTCCGAAGTTCCGATCTAAAGCAAAAGATTTGCGAACCCACTCAGAAGTTCCAAACTGAATCAAATGATTCACGATACGTGCTCCGAAGTTCCCAACTAAAGCAAAACATTTGCGAACTCGCTCCGAAGTTCCAATCTGAATCAAATGATTCGCAATCCGTGCTCCGAAGTTCCGATCTAAAGCAAAAGATTCACAAACTCGCTCCGAAGTTCCGATCTGAATCAAATGATTCGCGAACCCACTCTGAAGTTCTGATCTAAAGCAAAAGATTCGCAAACTCACTCCGAAGTTCCAATCTGAATCTAATGATTCGTAAACCCACTCTGAAGTTCTGATCTAAAGCAAAAGATTCGCAAACTCACTCCGAAGTTCCAATCTGAATCTAATGATTCGTAAACCCACTCCGATGTTCCAATCTGAATCAAATGATTAGCGATCTGTGCTCCGAAGTTCCGATCTAAAGCAAAAGATTTGCGAACCCACTCAGAAGTTCCAAACTGAATCAAATGATTCACGATCCGTGCTCCGAAGTTCCCAACTAAAGCAAAACGTTTGCAAACTCGCTCCGAAGTTCCAAACTGAATCAAATGATTCGCGATCCACGCTCCAAAGTTCCGATCTAAAGCAAAAGATTCACAAACCCACTATAAAGTTTTGATCTCAATCAAATGATTCGCAATCCGTGCTCCGAAGTTCCGATCTAAAGCAAAAGATTCACAAACTCGCTCCGAAGTTCCGATCTGAATCAAATGATTCGCGAACCCACTCTGAAGTTCTGATCTAAAGCAAAAGATTCGCAAACTCACTCCGAAGTTCCAATCTGAGTCAAATGATTACCGTTCCGTGCCCCGAAGTTCCGATCTAAAGCAAAAGACTCGTGAACCCTCTCAGAAGTTCCAATCTGAATCTAATGATTTGTAAACCCACTCCGATGTTCCAATCTGAATCAAATGATTAGCGATCTGTGCTCCGAAGTTCCGATCTAAAGCAAAAGCTTTGCGAACCCACTCCGAAGTTCCAATCTAAATCAAATGATTCGTGAACCATGCTCTATTGCGAATCATTTGATTAGAATCATTCAATTCGCTAACTGATTCACAAACCCATTCCAATCTAAATCAAATGATTCATGATTCGTTCTCCAAAATCCTGACCTGAATAAAATGATTTGCAATACATGAGGTTCCAATCTAAATCAAATGATTTGTGATACATGATTTGAAGTCCCGATCTGAAACAAATGATTCGCGATCTGCGATCTGATTGGTTGAACTGATTAGGAGTTTTCGAAAAGATCCATTTAACCCATCAATACGTACTTTTTTAATTGTTACGAGCAATGTCAAAATTGAATAACGAATGACTCTTTTAGTTAGATCTGTTTTTGCTAGTGAATCGCTTGAAATGAATGATCGGAGTCAAGAGTTTGAATCAATCAGAGCAGTTCCAGCATAAACGACTCAATTGACTTGGTTCATCCGTTCCTCTTTTTGCATCTTCAAACATGTTTAAACTACACTGTCATTACTACTACTTGATTAGTTTGATTGCTTTCTGACATTAACTGAAAAAGGTATGTTTTTTGAATTGCGTAAAAAGATATGTGCTCATTGACAAAATGAAACACTTCATAGATACATTGTCTTTCAATAATTCAAGCACTTTTCAAGTACCTCTTCAGGAATATTGCTTTTTTTCAAAGGTTTTCAAGATTTCAATATTAAAAAGTTTGGGTTTGCTGTGTAGGTTTAAAGAAGTACTGCTTTGTTTTTTTTTTAATAAATACATTTTTAAAAAGTGAAATAAAGAAATGCTACAGGAATTAGGTATTTAAAAGTGATTTAAAGTTCAAAAGTTCATCAGTCATCGCTCCCTAGTTATACATCAAGTGTTCGGCATCATGGGAAAGTGAGTCAGTAGCACTAATGCCTGCAGTCTCACGCACAAGATGGCCTCCGCTGGGGTCGCATTCCTCAACGCGGCCACGGTCAACACCTAGACATGGTCACACTGAGGTCACAACATCACCCGCGAGAGGACCATGACCAACGGCAAACATGACACATTGCACATCAATCTTCCCAGCAACAACTATTCTGATAACTGAATTCAGTGTTTCGGGAAATTCTGTCTTCGAATCTCACAACGGATGTAATTCAGCCCTTAACGATTTAAGAAAAACTCACTTAAAAGCTCAATTAACATAAAGCCCATTTGTGCATGTGATGATAGGCTCTCGAACAGAAACACTCATCAGATAAGCTCTCGGTGACTTAATGGTTAACTCATCAAGATAATTATAGCTTCGTCGAGAGGGATTTTCACGTACCAGAGTACAGCACTTCTGATCTAATCGTGTTTGTAAAAGTCCCAGCAGGGGCTTGCTTTATCTACATCGCTTATGGCTGAGAGGTGTGGCGTGTAAAGCTCCATAAATGCACACCAAATTAGCCAATATTCTCCATAAGTACTAGAGAGCTTAAAAGTAGAGCTGCTTGAATATAGCAAAAAACATTATCACGATTATACAGGTCAATTTTGAGATCATGATAATATAATATAATATAATATAATATAATATAATATAATATAATATAATATAATATAATATAATATAATATAATATAATATAATATAATATAATATAATATAATATAATATAATATAATATAATATATGACCCTGGACCACAAAACCAGTCTTAAGTCGCTGGGGTATATTTGTAGCAATAGCCAAAAATACATTGTATGGGTCAAAATTATTGATTTTTCTTTTATGCCAAAAATCATTAGGAAATTAAGTAAAGATCATGTTCCATGAAGATTTTTTGTAAAATCCCTACTGTAAACCTATAAAAATGTAATTTTTGATTAGTAATATGCATTGCTAAGAACTTAATTTGTACAACTTTAAAGTTGATTTTCTCAGCATTTTGATTTTTTTGCACCCTCAGATTCCAGATTTTCAAATAGTTGTATCTCGGCCAAATATTGTCCTATACAAACTATACATCAATAGAAAGCTTATTTATTGAGCTTTCATATGATGTATACATCTCAGTTTTGTCAAATTTAACCTTATGACTGGTTTTGTGGTCCAGGGTCACATATAATATAATATAATATAATATAATATAATATAATATAATATAATATAATATAATATAATATAATATAATATAATATAATATAATATAATATAATATAATATAAGACCCTGGACCACTTAAGTAGCATGGGTATATTTGTAGCAATAGCCAAAAATACATTGTATGGGTCAAAATTATCGATTTTTCTTTTATGACAAAAATCATTAGGATATTAAGTAAAGATCATGTTCCATTTTGTGAATTTCCTACCATAAATATATCAAAACTTAATTTTTTATTAGTAATATTCATTGCTAAGAACTTAATTTAGACAACTTTTAAGGTGATTTTCTCAATATTTAGATTTTTTTTTTTTGCACCCTCAGATTCCAGATTTAGTTGTATCTCAAGTATTGTCCTATCCTAACAAACCATACATCAATGAAAAGCTTATTTTTTCAGCTTTCAGATTATGTATAAATCCACAAAAATGTTTCCCTAATATAATATAATATTTAAAAATAAACAAAAATAATATAAATATAAAATAAACAATATAAAAAAACAATACGAAGATCTAAATTATATATATATATATATATATATATATATATAAATATAAAATAAACAAAAATAAAACTATAAACAATTTAAATATAAAATATGGCACAAAAACAATATGAAAGTATAAATAATATAAATATAAAAATAATAAACTAAAATAAAATTGTAATTTAAATATAAAATATAAATATAAAAAATAAACCAAAAATATTATAAAATATTATAGATTTATATCAAAAATAAATAAAATGTGACCCTGGACAACAAAACCAGTCATATGGTAATTTTCCCCCATTGATATATGGTTTCTTAGGATATGACAATATTTGGTTGAATATATCTGGAATCTGAGGGTGCAAAAAAATCTAAATATTGAGAAAAGTGTCTTTAAAATTGTCCGAATTAAGTTCTTAGCAATGCATATTACCAATAAAAAAAACACATTTTGATATATTTACGATAGGATATTTACAAAATATCTTAATGGAACCTCATATTTACTTAATATCCTAATGATTTTTGCCATACAATGTATTTTTGACTATACCTGTGCTACTGAAGACTGGTTTTGTGGTCCAGGGTCACAAATATAAGATATAAATAATTGAAAAATTATAAACTAAAATAACATATTGAATAATACACTAAAATAATATAACACATAAAAAATAAATTCCATCAAAATAAGTAATATCAATTTTATTGTTGTGCTCCACTTTAAAGGAAAGGGTGGATTTATAACATAAAAAAATACAAGAGCACAGTAATTAGTCAAAGTTGCAACGGTAATTAAAATTAAAGTGTGATTAATTGCCCAGCCCTAGTATCAAGTCAATATTAACGAGTCTTTCAACAGTATCATTAGTGTCTTTTTTCCATTCAGTTAGGCTAGTCTATCAGCTGTAAGCATGTGTTATTATCATTGTTCATCCTTACCACACTTGTTTTTTAATAGCATGTAACCATGTTCGGCTTTTAATAGATGGATAAAAGCTTTAATAAATACCTGACAAATTCTCCAGCCAGGCTACATGTGATGCTAAAAACCCGAACTTTCATATAAAGGACGGCATTGTATAGAACACTGCTTTTTTTGTGAAATTGCGAAATTTCTTTTATGAAGCAACCTTTAATGCCACACTTGCTTGCTCACCCTGCCAGCTGAAAAACACGTTTTTTCAGATGAGTGTTAGCAACAACTAATCCAGCGGTGACTAATTAACACGTTCAGCTGACTGTAACACACCGTTAATCCTCATTACAGAGAAGCTCAAGTTTGTCTCAAAGATGAGAATAACTTGCTTTATCCTTGGCTGACCAAATCAGGGATATTTTAGTATCCCTATTGTTATTATACTTATATATATTGTTATTATCCAGGGTCACATGATATAATATAATATAATATAATATAATATAATATAATATAATATAATATAATAAAAATATTCTATTCAAAATAAACTAAAATAATACAAAAGTACAAATAGTATAATATAAAATAAACAATATACAAATAAGCAAAAACAAATAAACTAAAATAATTTACAATTATATTTATATATATTGTTATTATTCAAGGTTACATAATATAATATAATATAATATAATATAATATAATAAAATACAATACAATATAATACAATATAATATAATATAACATTAAATAAAACAAAATCTAAATAAAAAACAAATATTATATACAAAAAATAAACTAAAATAATACAAAATTACAAATAATATAATATAAAATAAACAATATAAAAAATAAACAAAAATAATTTACAATTATATTTATTTATATTGTTATTATCCAGGGTCACATAATATAATATAATATAATATAATATAATATAATATAATATAATATAATATAATATAATATAATATAATATAATATAATATAATATAATATAATATAATATAATATAATATAATATAATAATGATATTAAATAAAATAAAATCTAAACAAAATTACATTAAAAAAATAACTAAAATAATACAAAAGTACAAATAATATAATATAAATTAAACAATATACAAATAAACAAAAATAATTTACAATTATACTTATAGTTATTATCCAGGGTCACATAATATAATATAATATAATATAATATAATATAATATAATATAATATAATATAATATAATATAATATAATACAAATATTATATTTAAAATAAACTAAAATAATACAAAAGTACAAATAGTATAATATAAAATAAACAATATACAAATAAGCAAAAACAAATGAACAAAAATAATTTACAATTATATTTAAATATATTGTTATTATTCAAGGTTACAAAATATAATATAATACAATACAATACAATATAACATAATATAATATAATATTAAATAAAACTAAATCTAAATAAAAAACAAATATTATATACAAAAAATAAACTAAAATAATACAAAATTACAAATAATATAATATAAAATAAACAATATACAAATAAACAAAAATAATTTACAATTATATTTATTTATATTGTTATTATCCAGGGTCACATAATATAATATAATATAATATAATATAATATAATATAATATAATATAATATAATATAATATAATATAATATAATATAACATAATATAATATAATATAATATAATAATGATATTAAAAAAAAAAAAAAATTACATTAAAAAATAACTAAAATAATACAAAAGTACAAATAATATAATATAAATTAAACAAATAAACAAAAATAATTTACAGTTATACTTATATATAGTTATTATCCAGGGTCACATAATATAATATAATATAATATAATACAAAAATACAAATAATATAAAACAATATACAAAATAACAAAAACAAGTAAACAAAATTATTATTATTATACTATACTAATTATACTATTCTATTTTTATTCTAATTTAAAGTTTTAGAAATTTAGATGTTTGTATTTTATGGTTTAAAGGGGGCGTAACACACCCAATCTCATGTTATCTTGAGTACCGATAGAGTAGTACTGCATCCTTCACATCTCCAAAAAGTCTTTAGTTTTATCATATTTACAAAAGAAAGATCCAGCTTTTTGGGAGAAATTCCCATACTTCAGTTGCACCCTTCAGGACGTCATGAAGAGCCATGATCGAAAAAAACTTTCCGAAACTTGTAAGAAACCCAGAAGTGTGTATTTGGCACAGAAATACTCTGTTATACGTCCAAATTGTTTCTTGAAATGTTGGCCATGTTTAGCATGAGAATCCAACTCTTTAACAGTTTAAATAACTTAACATGCATGAAACAGCATTGGACCCCCCCTTTAATAACTCCACATCAATAGAAGCAGCAACGCTTGATTTAAAACACCAGCAACTACACATTATGTGTACCTCAAAGCAAGGCAATATTGTGAACAGCAGTGAGAGATAAACATGTAATGAGGACGGCTGGCAACTCAACAAGACGCATCCTCCAGACGAACTCCCCTCACCTGGTACACACTGGTACCACTTCCTCTATACAGGCCGTGAATCACAGCTCCTTCCTCTCTGGCTGATAACAGAGATGGAGAGCATTGCTTTGTTTCACACAAGGCCAAAGATTACGCTGCTTTTGATTAGGGCTGGTTGGACTGGTGATTTTTCAGAATTATTCATTCAAATGTAATGTTTTGCTACTATTGTATGTTTGATGTCATGTTTGCATGATGCTGACAGTCTGAAAGCTGCATTTATACTGTTAATATGTTATGTTTATAGTTAATAGTATTTTATATTAGACATGTAGTTATTTACTTTTTCTCTTTCATGTTTGTTTTTCATACACTACCAGTCAAAAGTTTTTGAACAGTAAAATTAGTTTTTTGAAATGTCTCTTCTGCTCACCAAGCCTGCATTTATTTGATCCAAAGAACAGCAAATACAGTTATAGTTTGAAATATTTTTACTATTTAAATGAACTATTTTGTATTTTAATATATTTTAAAATGTAATTTATTCCTGAGATTTCAGAGCAGAATTTTTAGCATCATTACTCCAGTCATATGATCTTTCAGAAATTATTGTAATATTCAAATTGCACAGCTAAGTAGATTTTTTTCTGGTTTCTCTGATGAATAGAAAGTTCAGAAGAACAGAATTTACCTGAAATAGAAATATTTTGTAACGTTATAAATGTCTTTATCATTGCTTATGATTAATTTAAAGCATCCTTGCTAAATAAAAGTATTAATTTCTATAATTTCCTTCCCTAAAAAAATAAAAAATAAAATAAAATGTTTCTAGAAAGGCAAATCATCATATCATGTGACACTGAAGACTGGAGTGACAATGATACTGAAAATTCAGCTTTGATCACAGAAATAAATTACATTTTAAAATATATTCAAATAGAAAGCAGTTATTTTAAAAAGTAAAAATATTTCACAATATTACTGATTTTGCTGTATTTTGGATCAAATAAATACAGGCTTGGTGAGCAGAAGAGACTTCTTTAAAAAAAAAAACATTAAAAATCTTACTGTCCAAAAACATTTGACTTGTAGTGTATTCGTTTATTTTATTGGATGTGATGTTAAAATTGATATTTGATGACAATTTCTAACTATGTACAGCACTTTGAACGGCATTTTATGTCTGTCTAAAAGGTGCTATATAAAAGTACGTTTGTTATTATTTTTATTATTATTAATAATAGCTTAAAACTGATTATCATTTTGATCTGTTGAGTTAAAACTTGATATTTCTGAACATATAGGATGTGTTTAGGACAAGTCTGTGTAATATTTACCTTTATATGTCATGCATCTTTTCTGCAAAGGTGTTTAACAAGTGAATTTGTTTTACATTTACACTTCATGTGTGTAAACTTTCTTTCAGCAGATAGAAATGTTACCTAAATCTTGTATTTACATTCAGTTAAACCTTACAAAATTGAAACTGGAAGCTAGAATCGGTCAAAAAAAGAGAGATTTTTTTTGCCATTTCACCCAGCCTTAATTTAAACCGCAATAAACTCAACATACAATCCAAATGCACACAGCAAGGTCATGCAACTCTGCATTTAAAGTCCAAATTACAGATTTACTGACTTCTTTTGCACCAAACACCAAAGAAGCATAGCTAAAAACAATTCTCTGAACGGAAACGGCGGCGAGCAAAGTCTCATTCTGTGTTTATTTTAAAGCAGACCCTGAATCCCGAGTGTCTGTGTGGATACACAGAGGTCAGAGGTCGGCTGATTCAGCGCAAAAGCAGGCGAATAACGCTGCCAGAAAACATCCAGCTCTTCTCAGGAGCAGATTACTCTGAGAAAAATGTAAGCAAAGCTACTTTTGGAACGTTTTTCGGTGTTTTGTGGGCGCTTGTGTGATTGTTATTCTAAGCAGGTGATCAGTGTTGACCCCCAGCAGCTGTGTCTGGCTGCAGAGACAAACGGTCTGTGCCAAGAGTCTGGTGCTGAACCGCCACCCCACCGCCAGCCTAATCGCTCGCTAAAAGATCTGGAGATCGCAAGAATGAACACAAATTCAACCAGTCATGCATTATTTGTGATCATTCACAATTTTACACAAAGTTTGTAGCACTATTTAAGTTAAAATGCAATCAAGACTAAAAAAAATAGTGCCAATCAAACTCACTCTGTAGTAGGGATGTGCGGTATACCGGTACTGTGAAAATACCGGTATTTATTTTTTTTAAACGGTACAATATCAAAAGTTTGCTCAGTTCGGTATTTCTTCCGCTGTTCCGATTTTCACCACTATGCGGCAGTGTTCCGCAAACTGGCGTAAAACCGGCAAGCGTTATAACAGACAAACGGCAGTGGATCACACAGATGAAACGCGCTCTGCAGCAGTCAAAGGAGCTAGCAAAAAAATAAAGACTGAAAAGATATGTATATGTGAACCCATTTTATTCAGTCCCAAAATCACAATCCAACCTGTATCCTCTACTCTGTTGGGTTTTTTGTTGTTGTTGTTGCATTCTGGTTGCGTTCACATTTTCTTTGTGATAAAGACTGAAAATATGTGACCCTTGTCATAAGCTTACATTTTACAAAACTGAGGTGTATATACCACATGAAAGCTGAATAAATAAGCTTTCTATTGATGTATGGTTTGTTAGGGTAGGACAATATTTGGCTGAGATACAACTATTTGAAAATCTGGAATCTGAGGGTGCAAAAAAATCAAAATACAGAGAAAATCACCTTTAAAGTTGTCCAAATTAAGTTCTTAACAATGGATATTACTAATAAAAAAATACATTTTGATATATTTATAGTAGGAATTTTACAAAAAATCTTCATTGAACATGATCTTTACTTAATTTCCTAACGATTTTTGGCATAAAAAAAAAGTTAAATAATTTTGACCCATGCAATGTATTTTTGGCTATTGCTACAAATATACCCCAGTGACTTAAGACTGGTTTTGTGGTCCAGGGTCACATATATTAAGAGATTATTTTAATTAGATCTCTTCAGTTTTGTTTCTTCTAAAATCAAAATTTTAGTTTTTATTATTTTTTTGTAACAATTTCTTTGCACAGTTGTTCATAGATTTTTCAATTCACCTATACTTGCCTGTTTCCTTTTTTTTTTTTTTTTTTTTTCTCCACCTATGGTATCGAATTGGTATCGATACCAAGGTATTAGATCCTAGTATCGTACCGAAGTCAAAATTGTGGTATCGAGCCATCCCTACTCTGTAGGGCAGAACACTTAAAAAGAGCACTTTAAAGGGTGCATGGTAATTTAGTCTGATATGTGCACATTTAGTGTGACATGCACTGCTGTGCAAAAGTTCGGGATTAGTAAGATTTTTAATGTTTTTAATGTCTCTCATGCTCATTAAGGCTGCATTTATTTGATCAAAAATACAGTAAAATCAGTAAAATGCTGAAATATTATTGCAATTGAAAAAATCTGTTTTCTAGTTCTATTTCTAAAATAAATTCACTTTTACATAAAATATGAAGGTAAATATTACACTTGACTTGTCTTAAACACATCCTACATGTTCAGAAATAATATCACGTTTTAGGGTTCACCTCAAAAAGTTAAAATGACTAAAAGCATAACATTAGTATTAACTATTATTATTGTTATTATTACACGCATTTCAAAGTGCTTTACATAATCAGAAATTGCATCATCAAATGCCAATTTCAACATCACATAAAGGAAATCAGTTACATGTCTAATAAGAAATACTAAAATGTACACTGCCGTGCAAAAGTTTGGGATTAGTATAATGTTTTTTAAAGAAGTCTCTTATGCTCAAAAGGCTGCATTTATTTGATCAAAAATACAGTAAAATCAGTAAAATGCTGAAATATTATTGCAATTTAAAAATGCAGTTTTCTAGTTCTATTTCTAAAACAAATTCACTTTTGCAGAAAAGATGCATAAAATATGAAGGTAAATGTTACACTTGACTTGTCTTAAACACATCCTATATGTTCAGAAATAATATCAAGTTTTAGGGTTCAACTTAAAAAGTTAAAATAACTAAAAGTATAATACCAGTATTAAACAACTATTATTATATGCAGTTCAGAGGGCTTTGCATAATCATAAATTGCATCATCAAATGTCAATTTCAACATCACATAAATGAAATTAGATATATGTCTAAAAAGAAATACACTGCGGTGCAAAAGTTTGGAATTAGTATGATTTTTAATGTTTTTTAAAGAAGTCTCTTATGCTCACCTAGGCTTCATTTATTTGATCAAAAATACCATAAAATCTGTAAAATTATGAAATATTATTGCAATTTAAAAATTCAGTTTTCTATTGCAATATATTGTAAAATGTGATGCAAAGCTGAAATTTCAGCATAATTAATCCAGTCTTCAGTGTCACATGATATGCTGATTTATCATCAGTGTTGAAAACAGTTGAGCTGCTTAATGTTTTTGCAACCTGTAATATTTTTTTTTGATTCTTTGATGTAGTCTTTACTATCACTTTGTATTAATTTAACACATCTTTGCTGAATAAAAGTATTAATTCTTTCAAAAAAAGTTTTGATTATTATAAAATATTTATATTTTCAGAACATTTCTACTTATGAACAGCAATGTATATCAATGACACATTTTTTTTATATTTACCGCCTTTAAAAACTTTATAGCATAAATAAAACAATTACAACCCTGTTTCTCACACATACACAGCTCAGCCCATGAAACACAAAATGCAATGACTAGCAGTGTTGTTTTCTATACAAATAAGCACGCAATGGATGTTTGAGCTCAAAAAAGCACTATAAAAGTAATCCACACATGCACTATATTGTATTATACAAGTTCGCTGATAATTCACTGACAACCTTTTCTCTGCTGCACCTCTCAAATCTCAAAGCATGTTCAAAGATGCTGCATGGAGGCGTTTTGTAGGTTTAATGTGAATTATACCAATTTGCATGGGTTCTTGCATGATCACAAATGAGATGTAAGAGTTGCAGCATAGTGCAAGATGCATTTCTGACGCTTTCTGGGTTAATATAGACACTTTTACTGTGCATATAAAGAAGCAGGATGATTCTAATACAGGTTTGCATCGACATGACAGCGAGAAAACGCTGACAGATCTCTCATTTTTAGTTGAACTAACCCTTTAAGAGTGCAGAAAGACACATCACGAATACCCGGTGAGATTGATTTTAGGGAGCTGTTGTCAGGGTAACGGAGAGGGCTCGCTTTCGCGCGCAGACTAATGCAGACTAAAGAGGGTTCGGCATGCAGTAAAAAAACATCACCTGCTCCTCGGAGACAAAAACACACTCATACCTCCATCTCTAGACTTCCTGCAACTAAACCTGTATAAATGTGTTTCCAGGCAGTGGCAGAAACAAAGTACAGTTGCTACAGAGACACAAACGATGAGACAACGTGACGCAGTCACAACAACGGACCTAAAGCTTGTGTTACTTAAAAAGACCAACATGAGCAAATTCTGTGAACTCCGGTCAATATATTAGGACAGTTTGTGTTTTAAAATGTTAAATTCTAGACCTGTATGAGTTCTTTTTAGCTGTAGAAGATATTTTGAAGAATGTTGATAAGCACATAGTTGACGGTAGCCATTGACTTCCACAGTATTTTTTTCCACACTGTGGAAGTCAATGGCTGCTGTCAACTGTTTGGTTATCAACATTATTTAAAATATCTTCTTTTGTGTTCACAAGCTAAGGTCTAGAACGACATGCAATAAGATTTAAAGAGATTTTAAAGGCACTTTCACAAATTAGGACTTCCCTAAGAAAAAAAAACACAGGCTCACATGCCTCTAAAGAACATTTCTGTTGACGTTCAGGCCTTGGAAGGACACTGGCAGGAAGTGGCGTTCAAACCGGGAGACAAAGTATGTACTCTCTGAAGACTTGCCTTTTTCCGTCCAGGTCCGGGCCAAAAACAAGCCCGCTAAGAACCCTGTTTGTCTGCTCGCCGACTACAATGTCCTTTTTGGGCAGTGCCAGTTGGGATGCCAGCAGCCTTTGTTGCGATTGGTCTAGCGCTGGTGCCCGGTGTGACCAAAACCAATCAGCAATCAGCTGGTTACAATGCAAAATGAGCCAGTTACTGCAGTGTTTAGCCAAAGTTCGTAGTCATTTGGCACCGTGCGCACCAACCTGCATACTTAAACCCTGTGAGCTGGATGCAAAACAACACACTAAACAAACAAACTATGACTATTACACTGTCTGCTTCAAAGGAGATCTCAGCAACTGCTCTCAATATATTAACAAGGCTGGTCAACCAACATTGGATGTCAACTATTAACTTTATATTTCCTATGGAACTTTAATACCTAAAATAAAGTTAATCATTAAAGAAAGCAATTCACAGCCATTAAGTCTTCTTTTGAGAACTCAAACAGTGCTGATGAATGAAATGACACAGAGTCTTTAGTCTATGTTGCAGCATGCCTTGTGAGATGATCCAGGTTTTGGGAATTTGCCGTTTTTTTTTGTATGATGCCTTTGGGAAAACAAGTCTGGATGAATGATGACTTAACCAGCTCAAAGATAAATAATCATAATGTGATTAAGGCAGACATATAAAGTACTACTCAAGTATAAACCCTCTTGTCTAGAAAGCACACTGATTCATTGACAAAACATGATTTACACCTGTTTTCCCACACCCTAATGATACTTTAATGAGTCCAACACAAAGGCTGCTCTGTGCTGGCTCTGCTCAAAGGTGTTTGAGCGTGTGAAGGTGTTGATATGACTTTCCACCAAACAATTCTAGAAGAATTTGAATCAAAATCATGTTTTTATGAACTCAAGTGACATAAAACACATACAAGTGAATCAAAAATGAACCCTGGTTCTACTTACCAAAATACTCCTTTTTCATATGTATCTCGAGCTCTTTCTCCAACTCCAGGGTGAGGGCCTCCAGGCGCCGCTCCGCCTGACTGGGGCCGCTGTCCCGGGATGGAGTGACCTGGTACGGCAGCTTCAAGCGCTGCGCCCCGGTGCCCATCTTCCCATAGCTAAACGCGAGGTTGACGTCTGAATTCTGCTGCTGCGGCTCCTCCAGCACGGGAAACGTTTGGAGGTGGACGCGGTTGTTGTGAAGGCCGTTTGGCTCCGAGAAGTCCTGCAGCAGCGCGTCCTCCGGCAAGCCGGGTCCCAGCATGGGGAGCTGGAGCTCGGGATACGCGCTCATGGATCCTCGGGAGCTCCGCGAACTCCTAGAGCTGTGGCTGGAGATGCTCGAGCGGGGGCTGACCACGCAGTTGGCCGCCACGGCTGGTCGGGCTCCGCCGACGCCGCTGCCGCCATCCTGGCTGCAGATGCTGGACCGGGGGCTGGTCATGGGGATGCCGTGCATCGCGCCGCTCTCCGGCTCGTGGTTCCCCGCGGGGGTGAAGCGCGAGTCGGAGTAGCTAGAACGCGGGCTCGTGGTGCTCGACCTCGGGCTGATGTGCCGCTGGTCATAGCCCATGCTGATGCCGCTTGTTCGGTTACTGCTGGGTTTGCTCCCGCAGTCGTAGCTGTTGAGGCTGGTTCTGGGGCTGGAGTGTTTGCTGGTGTCGCTGGCCGTGCTGGCGTAACTCGACCGCGGGCTGATCACGCTGTTCCCCTCGCAGTACTTCTCCTGTCCGGGTGACACCAGGCTGGACCGCGGGCTGCTGATGCTCGACCTCGGGCTGGTGTGTTTGCTCTGGTCTTGCGACGAGTGAGACGAAGCCAAGCTGGACCGGGGGCTCGTAGCCGTGTATCTTCCATCCGGGTTGGCCATGCATAAGCTGTTGCTCCTCGCGCCCGAAACGGGCACCTGCTTCCCCAGGATGAGCCCGTCGTAGGCGCATCCTGTGCTGTACCGGTGCCCCTGCACCTCGGCGTGCGTGTATCTCCTGAGACGGTCCGACGCGCCGCTGTAACACGGCAAGGCAACTTCAGATTTGGTGCAGTACGCATCGGGATCGGGATAAACCGCTTCCCTCTGCGGAGAACAGAAATCCAGAGGCACTGAGGGTCGGTTCCCGTTGACGGAGCGCACCGGAGCCGCGCCGTAGACTTTGTTCCCGGGCGTGGAGGTGCTGCCATTCATTCGTTTAGTTTTCTCCATGTCGGGGTTCGGCTCCCCGTACATCCCGTCCTGATAAACGTCATATATAGAGAGGTTTTCCATCAGTTTGCTCGCTCTGCGCCCCGGATCCTCGTCATATTCATCCATGTCTGTGAGGCGAGTTGAGGGACGCTGAACGAGGGAGCGCGCAGCACTAGTGAACTACAACACAAACTGCATTTTAGATGGAAAAATGCCGCCTCAGGCGAACCATCGTTGCCTGTACGCGCTCACTTAGTCCTTCGGCGTCATTTCGTCACGATACATACTCCCCTTCTGTCGATTTGCGGCGATACAGTCGTCGTGACAAAGTTTCCTCACAAGAGAACGTTTGTCAATTTCAGTTTTTGTAAAGTTGAAAGGTCTTTACAGTCAATGGCGCGCTGCGCGGAGGAATTTTCTCCCTTTGATTTTCCGTGATTGCTCTCGCAAACTCGTTTACACCCAATCTAACTCGATTAATAATTCCCCTGGAGAATTTCGCAATGATCAGGAAAGATGTTGAGCGCCGAGACGGACGATTATGCGTGTATCAAACGATTCATTCGGAACTCGTTTGTGTGAGAGGAATGCGCGGAGGGAGACCAGCTGCGCTGCGGCGCTCTGGAATGTGGTTAATGCCGGAGCGAAACAATGATAGAGAGCAACTCAGCAAGGGGGAGCAGAATCCTGAAAAAAAGTCCTTTGGAGAGTCTATGTGTGTCCACTTTCATCCAGCGGGCCAGATTAAAGATTTAACCACGTAGGCTAGCCCACAGAAAATAATTAAAAACTACACTGAACATCTCTAAAAACTTTACAAACACTAAACAAGCAACTCTCCATGCAACTGAATTGTTTGTATTCTAGAGAGAGCACAATGGGTGTTAAAGAAATGCTCTTGCCTTTTGTTCAAAATCTAAAATCTACCTGTCTTGTGTTTCCCAGGTAACTCACGCTTCAAAAACAACAGTACTATCATGCACGTACAGCAGGCCAGTGAATGTTTGTATTGAATCTGGGGGAAGGGCAGATCCCAAACATTGCATTGTGCATCAGTGACAAAGGCTATTGTCACTAACTTACACTTCCGTCACCATACAGTGGCCCTAACAAGTATTTTGACACTTAAGTCACGTTTAAAAAATATCACTTAGCAAACATCAAAGTAAGAGGCATGTACTGTAAATACAGAATGTTTGACAAAAATATTTTTGTTTGTTTTTTTTGGTTTGAATTGATAAAGCAATTGAAAATGAAGACGTATTGTGTGACTGGCTGTGTGAGGAACTGTTGAACTTGGATTTTTTTTTTTCTGTACAAGGAAATTCCTACATTTTGCATAACCTTTTTAAAACACAAAATCATATATACACACTCCACACTAAAAATCTGATGAAGTTTTTTTTTTTTTTTTTACATAAACCTGAAAATAAACAGAAAGGTTCATGATTTTGGTGTTTCGGGATACCTTGAACAGTCCAGCATAGCAATGACAAGATCATGGGTTTTATTCCTGGGGAATGCGCAAACTCATAAAATGTATGCAACATACGTTCCTTGGAATACCAAAATACATAAATGCAATTTAAAGCAATGATATGACAAAAACAGATTTATATATCATCTGAAAGCTGAATAAATAAGCTTTCTATTGATGTACGTTTGTTAGGATAAGACAATATTTGGCTGGTATGCAACTATTTGAAAATCTAAAATCGGAGGGTGCAAAAAAAAAATCTAAATATTGAAAAAATCAGCTTTGAAGTTGTCCAAATTAGCAATGCATTTTACTAATCAAAAATTAAGTACATTAGGGAATTTACAAAATATCTTCCTTGAACATGATCTTTTCTAAATAGCCTAATGATTCTTGACAAAATTGATCATTTTGACCCATACAATGTATTTTACAATGTAATTACTACTGCTACAAATATATTTGAAGTGGATCAAAACCTTTCATCAGAATTGTCCTAAAACCAAAAACAATACCCGTTCTTGTCTTAGGACACCTTTGATTAACTTTTGTCATCCACTTCAAATGTTGAATACTGTATTCCCATGCTACTTAAGACGGGGTCAAAAATATTTAAGATTGTGCACACAATCATCAGGTTTTGTTTACCTTTAGTGCTGCTGTAGATATACTAAAGACATTTTTTAAATTAATATTCACGCTAAGTTGCTATACTGATAAAAAAAAAAAAAAACATATAACATATAGCAAATACATTCTTGCTGGTTAACCATTAATTTTCACCAAAAAGGCATTTTATTTCTTTATTTTTTTTATTTATTTTGAAGTGTTTTAATATTGTTATTATTGTTTAAAATCCACAAAATACATTTGCTCTCAACTCTTTGAGGACACTGCCTTACAAAGAGTGGAAACAAAATATTTATCAGGGTTTAGCTTATTTGTCTCTTTACAACATTTTAGGGCTGCAAAACGATTAGTTGCAATTAATCTATTAGAAAAAAAGCTTGTTTACATACTATGTGTATATTTATAATGTATATATAAATACACACGTGTATATTAAGAACAAATATGTTAGATTTATATGTAAAATTATGTAACATAATTTTAATGTAATATAAATTCCATACAACTGTTTACATACAAATACATACTATACAAATGTTTTAAAAATATATACATATGTGTGTGTAACATATACACAGTACACAAACTTTTATTTTGAATCGATTAATCGTGACTAATCATTTTGCAGCCCTACAACGTTTTACAATATAACATTCCTCAAGTGCATTAACATAAAATCATGAAGAAAAAAAAATGAACAAATCAGCTCAGTATAAACCTCACATAAGGCACAGGATTAAACTGAATGCTATCGCACATTTACTGTCCCACAACGGGAAGGCAGGAGAGCACCACTGCTGCAAACACGACCACCAAAACAACATCTAAAATTAGTTTCTTAATTGATGACTGGCTGCGCTTCTTCCCATGACCTCTGCCTCGAAACCATTGCACAACATCTTCCAGGTCATACAGTTTAGGCTCGTATCCCAGCTCTTCCCGTGCCTTACGCATACTGAAATAGTGTGTGACGCCCGTCTTGTAGACCTCAGTACGGGTCAGCAAGGGTTGAAAGTTATAAATCGGCCCCACGACGTGGTGAACCATCTCGGTTAGAAACGCAAAAAGGTAAATAAGTGATATGGGCAAGCGAAGCGTGGGGAATGAATATCCAAGACCCTCTACTAAAGGCCTGAAAAACTCAAAATTGTTAACAGGCCTGCCATCAGAGATAAAATAGGGCTGACCAGCGGCACGATGCTGCCGCGTTTCAGTTAACGCCTCGGCAGCTAGGAGATGCGCAGACACTAGATTATCCACATGAACAAACTCCACAAGACTATCAGGAGCCCCATAAACAAACCTAAAGATACCTTTCTCAATGTAACTAACTATTCTAGGCAAGTGCCTTTCCTCCCCAGGGCCGTATATACCGGCTGGACGCAGGGCGCAAGTCCGTAGGACACCTGCGGTGTTATTCAGAGGTGAACCGTTTGATTTTAACACCTGCATTTCAGCTAGAGACTTAGTTCTGGAGTAGTGATCAGGATGTAGGTGTAAGGGTAAGTAAGGGAGACTTTCATCGCCGTCCTTAATCTCCTGACCGCCAAACACTACGTTATACGTGCTCGTGTAGACCAAACGAGGGACTCCGTGTGCCACGCAGGCCCTCAGGATGTTCTCCGTTCCTTGTACGTTCACTTCTTCGATGAGTTTCCGATTGAGCTGCTCCCGTCCTGACATCCCAAAGGAGGCGATGTGGAACACACAGTTCACACCCCGAACTGCTTTTTCCACCTGCGCATAGTCACGGATATCTGCCTTGATGAATACGATACCCTCGGGCAACTCTTGGCTTGGTGGCCTCACATCAAACAGCACAACGTGCGAGGAGGTTTTGAGGAGAGCACAGGCGAGACTGAAAGAGAAATCACATTTGCAAAGAGAGTAATCAAGCTTTGAAGGAATTGTTTGCTTAAAATGTACTCAGCCTCAGGCCATTCAAGATGTAGATCCTCTGGAGTGAATGGGTGCCGTCAGAATTAGAGTCCAAACAGCTGATTAAAACATCACAATAATCCACACCACTTCAGTCCATCAGTTAACATCTTGTCAAGTGAAAAGCCGCATGTTTGTCAGAAACAAATCCATCATTACGATGTTGTAACTTGTTGTAAACTGTTGCTTCTGGCCTAAATATAAGTCCATAATCCATAACAACACCTCCTCCAGTGAAAAAGATTGCTTTCATAAATTCAGATGAGATTACTTTTTATTATGAATTGAATTATAGACTTGTATTTTTTTGACCCAAATTGACGGTTTAAAGTTAAAACGCAATAATGATGGATTTGTTTCATACAAACACACAGCTTATGGGCTGTCAAGATATAAAACGATGACTGGAGTGGAGTGGCTTATTGTGTTTTTAATCAGCTGTTTAGACTCTCGTTCTGACGGCACCCATTCACTGCAAAGGATCCGTTTTTGAGTAAGTGATGTAATGCCAAATTTCACCAGATCTGTTCTGATGAAAAAGCAACTCATCTACATCTGGGATGACTGTGATGACTAATGTCTGAGTACAATTTCAGCAAACTGTCTATTTTAGAGCTGCTTTATAGCTGAAATTGTATTTGTATCTTTGCAACATTCTGTTATTTTCTTGTTTAAGTTGAAGCTGCTTTGAAACTATTTGTATTGCAAAAGCACTATATAAATAAATTTGACTTGACATAAAAACACGGATTGATATATAATGTTATTGCATTTAATGCCTATGTGACTCTGGACCACAAAACCGTGCTTTTAAGTAGCATGGGTATATTTGTAGAAATAGCCCAAAATACGTTGTATGGGTCAAACTTATCCATTTTTCTTTTATGCCAAAAATCATTAAGACATTAAGTAAAGATCATGTTCCAAGGTATTCAGTACATTTCCTACTGTAAGTATAGTAAAACGTAGTTTTTGATTAGTAATATGCATATCTAAGAACTTCATTTGGACAACTCTGAAGGAGATTTAAATTTTTTTGCACGCTTAGATTCTAGATTTTCAAATAGTTGTATCTCCTATCCTATCCTAACAAACCACACATCAATGGAAAGCTTATTTATTCAGTTAAATCGACCCTTATGACTGGTTTTGTGGTCCAGGGTCACAAATTCATAATAAATTCAAAAAGGTTAAGTTCTGTTCTTGGAAGCCCACTCATCAGAACTCATCAGCTTGTTTAAATGGTTGTGTTAGATAAGAGCATCCAAAATGTGTACTTTTGAGGGCTCTCCAAGAGTAGACTTGGATTCTACAGTTCTATAAAATAGTATGATAGCGCCATCTAGTGGTTTGTAGGTTTGTAGGTACTCTGACTGATACTAGGGTTATGTGGAAAAGAATAACAAAGATTTAAAGATTGTAAATTGTTACAAAACCTTACCGGAACCCAAAATATCCTCCTCCACCGGTTATGAGGAAGGTTCTGTCTGTTCTGTTGACTTCCATTATGTTAAAGAAACAGAAAGAGTGGTATCTGCAGGGTGAAATGAATTATCACGAAAGTGAGATTATGCTACACGATAATTACGTTTTGATGCTCATGCAGATTCTGGAAATAATGCAGAACACAATGAACAAACTACTTTCTTAAATGATTGTGAAGTCTAATTCTCTCAAGAAGTGTAACATCCATGTGCACACATAAAATGAACAATATCGATCTAAAATATGTGCAGAAAACATTCTATGCAGACTGTAAAACTCTTAAATGTATGAGGCAATTAATATTAATGTCAATACATACCTCTACAATCGCGTTTTGAATCGATAGCAAACTGTGTGACCATGCACTTCCTAGGAAACGCGTGAATGGGCGGGACTATATAGTCAAGCGTTTTCATTGGATAAGAGTATCTATGCCCCGCTGTGATTGGCTGAACTGGCTGCGTCCGACGTCCATTAGCAAGAGAGATAACAAACGTATATTTATAGTAATATATACATACGTCTATCTTACTTGATTTATATTATAACTTTGCAAAGAAAACTAAACGTGTAGTATTTGATAAATTGATTATGATTGCCTTCATATTTTACTGTTCTACAATACAATACCTGTATTGCAGGTGCAAGTAATGGTAATAATCATAACTAGATGAATAAAGTTCGTAGATAAACTTTGAAGTTGGCTTGAGAAAGCCTTGTCTGATAGTTTGAAATAACTTTTTTTAAAATTAGTTTGAATTTAATTGTTGAAATTTAAGTTTGGGACAGAGTGGGAACACACGCATGTTTCTAGCATGTTTAACCATGCTGATAGCATGATTTCATAGTTTAACCATGTCACTAGCATGTTACTACCATGATTAGCAAGTTACTAGCATGTTTCTAGCATGATTAGCATGTTATAAGCATGTTAACATGTTTCTAACATGGTTAGCAAATTATGATCATGAGTCATGATTCTAGCATGATTAGCATGTTTCTAGCATGATTAGAAAGTCACTAGCATGTTGCTAGCATGCTTAGCATGTTACTTGCATGTTGTTAACATGTTTCTAGCATGATTAACAAGTTACTAGCATGTTGGTAGCATGATTCTAGCATGATAAGCAAGTTACTACCAGCTACATGAAAGATTCTAAGATAATTAGTAAGTTTCTAGCATGTTGCTTGCATGATATTATAACATAATTAGCATGTTTTAGTATGATTAGCAAGTTATTAGCATGTTGTCAACATTCTTAACATTTCACAAGCATGTTGTTAGCATGATTCTATCAAGATTAACATATTGGTAGCATGTTTCTAGCACAATTCGCAAGTTACTAGCATGTTGATAGCATGATTAACATTTTATTAGCATGTTGCTAACATGTTTCTAACATGATTAACAAGTTACTAACATGTTACTATCATGTTGTTAGCATTGTTTCTAACATGATTAGCAAATTACGAACATGCTGCTAACATGATGCTAGCATGATTAGCATGTTTCTAACAAGTTACTAGCTTAGCATTTTATTAGCATGTTAGCATGATTCTGTCAAGAATAACATGTCGGTAGCATGTTTGTAGCACAAGTAACAAGTTACTAGCATGTTGCTAGCATGTTTATTATTAATATTTTATTAGCATGTTGCTAGCATGTTTCTAACATAATTGGCAAGTTACTAGCATGTTGCTAGCATGAGGTTAGCATAATTATCATGTTGCTAACATGATATTTTAACATGATTAGCATGTTTGTAGCATGCTAAGCAAGTTATTGTCATGTTGTTAACATGCTTAGCATGTTACTAACATGTTGCTAGCCTGCTTAGCATGTTACTAGCATGTTGTTTGCATGCTTAGAATGTTAGTAGCATGTTGTTAGCATGATTCTATGAAGAGAAGATTAACATGTAGCATGTTTCTAGCACAATTAGCAAGTTACTAGCATGTTGATAGCATGATTAACATTTTATTAGCATGTTGCTAACATGTTTCTAACATGATTAACAAGTTACTAACATGTTACTCTCATGTTGTTAGCGTTGTTTCTAACGTGATTAGCATGTTACTATCATGTTGTTAACGTTGTTTCTAACATGATTAACAAGTTACTAACATGTTGTTAACATGATGCTAGCATGATTAGCATGTTTCTAACAAGTTACTAGCTTAGCATTTTAATATGAATGTTGTTAGCATGATTCTGTCAAGAATAACATGTCGGTAGCATGTTTGTAGCACAATTGACAAGTTACTAGCATGTTGCTAGCATTATTAACATTTTATTAGCATGTTGCTAACATACTTAACATGTTTTAGTATGATTAACAAGTTATTAGCATGTTGTCAACATGCTTAGCATTTTACTAGCATGTTAACATGATTCTATCAAGATTAACATATTGGTAGCATGTTTCTAGCACAATTAACAAGCTACTAGCATGTTACTATCATGAAGTTTGCCTTATTATCATGTTGCTAGCATGGTATTTTAACACGATTAGCATGTTTGTAGCATGCTTAGCAAGTTATTGTCATGTTGTTAACATGCTTAGCATGTTACTAACATGTTGCTAGCCTGCTTAGCATGTTACTAGCATTTTGTTAGCATGCTTAGAATGTTAGTAGCATGTTGTTAGCATGATTCTATGAAGAGAAGATTAACATGTAGCATGCTTCTAGCACAATTAGCAAGTTACTAGCATGTTGCTAACATTATTAACATTTTATTAACATGTTGCTAACATGTTTTACATGATTAGTTAATTAATTGATGATACAAGTTACTAGCATGTTACTATCATGTTGCTAGCATGTTTCTAACATGATTAGCAATTTACTGGCATGTTGTTAGCATTCTTAACATGTTACTAGCATGTTCCTAGCATGATGTTACTAACATGATTCTAGTATGATTAACATTTTATTGGCATGTGGCTAGGAAGTTTATAACTTGATAAGTTATTAACATGTTGCTAGCATGATTCTATCATAATTACCAAGTTTCTAGCATGTAACTAGCATGTTCCTAGCAAGATTAACATGTCGGTAGTATGCTTTTATAATGCTTAGCAAGTTACTAGCATGTTTCTAGCATTAGTCTAGAATGATTGGTGTTACATATTTAACCCATTAACAAGTTAATAGCATGTTGCTAACATGATGCAAGCATGATTAGCATGTTTCTAACATGATTGACAAGTTACTAGCATGTTACTATCATGTTGTTAGCATGATTCTAACATGATTAGCAAGTTGCTAGCATGTTTAGCATGTTACTAGCATGTTGTTAGCGTGTTTCTAGTAAGATTAACATGTTTGTTTCCAGCACAATTAGCAAGTTACTAGCATGTTGCTAGCATTATTAACATTTTATTAACATGTTGCTAACATGTTTTTTTTACATGATTAACAAGTTATTAGCATGTTACTATCATGTTGTTGGCATGTTTCTAACATGATTAGCAAGTTACTAGCATGTTATTAGAATGTTTTTATAATGCTATATAAACATTTAACCAATTAGCAAGTTACTAGCATGATTCATGTTACTAACGTACGAATTGTAGCATAATTAACATGATTAGCATGTTACTAGCATGTTGTTAGCATGAGATAGATTAATTTAAATGGCTTAGAAATAATGCATATAGAAGGGAAGCTTGATTGAGTCTCAAGGGATTCTGGGAGTTGACAGTTGGAGTGTAACGATACGGAGAGACGATGAGGCAAAATAGGATCTAAATGCAGTAGTTTATTGGTAAATCCATGAAGAAACAATACATCCAACACAGGAACTTAGACTCGGGCGAGAAATAACCATTACAAAACATTAACAACCGACAAAAGTACAGGGGAAACACAAGGACTATTTATACACTGGGCTGAAGTAATGAGCTAATGAGTAACCAAGGCAACTAACGAGGGAATGGGTGTGGTGCAATGAGTTTCCATGACAACCAATGAGGGAGCAGAGAGGCAGGGAAGCAAAAAACAATGAGACACAGAAACTACAAAATAAAAGTCCTTAAACACAGACACAGAAAACACAGACCAGACTCGTGACATGGAGTTTGAATACTCTTGGCTCATTTTAACATTGGATTTTTGGTGGTTTTGATAGTCTGCTTTACGAAAACCGTAAATTTGGGCTTGAAAACACTAGGAGGAGAATTAATAAACATTCAATATGACTTATCAAAAAAGAAACTGATTTAAAATGTAGATTTAAATAAAAAAGATATTATTTACGTCAGCAAATCGTTAAAATGCGCGTCACCATTGTGTGTACAGAATTCTATCCTATTAAACATTTTCTCAGCAAATTTAAGAGGGATATTGATGTCAATTGCTCTTTTTGCTCTTTATATTTGGAAACTGTATCCCACATCTTTTGGCACTGTAGTCATGTTAAAAAGTTATGGTATGATACCTCTCTGTTTATCAAAAAAAGATACTCTCTAATTTTAATTTGCATTTTGAAAATGTTGTTTTTGGATATTTTGATTATGATAATATGAATAATGAAGCATTCGTTATTAATCTATTTATATTACTAATTAAGTTTCACATTCATAAATGCAAATTTACTAACAAAAAAACCCTGTTTTACAGTGTTTTATAAAGAACTGGAAAACTATTTCTGTACTATTCTTCATAGTACTAATAGAAAAACAATCAAAACTGTCCGTTTGTTTTCTGTCTTCAGAATCTTTGAGTAATGTAAAGGTCATGCATCTCTTCGATTGTAACTTTATTTATTTTTCTTTTCTTTTCTTTTTTTGTTTTGTTTTAAGTTTCCCTGACTTTATAATTTCTGTTGTGTTTGTTTGTATGTGTTGTGTAAAGCATAAAAAATAAAAAAATAAAAAAAAAACATTGTGTGTACAGCGCTGTTGTCATGACAGCGCTCACGTGAACGCTGTCATTTGAAGGATCATCATCAGACAAGGGGCGTGGTCGTGAGCGTGGTGGGCGTGAGCGACGCCGCGGGGGCGTGTCGAGGTGGACGCGCGCTGAGAGGATGTCCATCAGCGTAGTTTCAACGATGCATTTGACAAGCTAACGCCTCTCTGCTCGTGTCATATCCCGGGGAAGCGATTTCTGTTGAAACGTGACCTACTCTTTGACAGTTCGGATTTATTTGTGTCTTTCGGTCGCTCATATCGACGCAGGTCGGCATCCTGGCACGGAACATGAACATGGCCGCGCTGCTCCCGGAGGTTCGAGGACTTCAGACGGATGAGGTAAATGAATTCAGCTGTCACATCATGTGATGTTCTATATATCAGTCATAATAATTATGTTATATATATTACGTAAACAACAGTTGGGTGGCAGTGTAACAGTTAAAGCTCGGATGTGATACTGTCTCGGTGGGTTTCTAGCAGGAAGTTCTGCTCCACATTGTTATGATAACAGTAACGTTAATCATCAGTATGACGGCCACATTACTGACCGATATTCATATGTGCTGTCGAATAAGAAAGGAGGTGTTTGGCTTGGTGATGAAAATTCCCATTTCCAAAATTCCTTTCATCCACATTATTGTGATCTTGTGACTCAAATCAAGTATTGCGCAACATCTACTGTACCTTGTGAGGGAATTGAACTGTATGACGCCATACCCCATGACGTCATGTTTATTATACGTATATTTGATCACATGTGGCATATTTATATAAAAGTTTATTATGTTATAGTGTTTGTAATTCTTTTAGGGGTGCTATCTTGTTTGACACACATTTTGGGATATAATCAATAAACATGTCTTAAAGACATTTTTTTTTTTATCAGCTACACTAACAGTAAGATGTTTTTTAAATAGTCTGTTCTGCCTCACCAAGCCAGCATTTATTTGATCCAAGCAAAACAGTAAAATTGTGAAATATTTTTACTATTTAAAATAACTGCTTTCTATTTGGATTTGTTTTGAAATGTAATTTATTCCTGTGATTTCAAAGCTAAATCATTACTCAAGTCACACGATCCTTCAGAAATCATTCTAATGTTCTGATTTGCTGCTCAAAAACATTTATTAGTATTATTATGTTGAAAACAGTTGAGTAGAATGTTTTCAGGTTTATTTATTTAACTTGAATAGGAAGTTCAGAAGAACAGCATTTATCTTTTGTAACATTATAAATGTCTTTATCATCTCTTTTGATCAACTTAAAGCATCCTTGCTAAATTCATGTATTAATTTCTATAATTTCTTTTTCAAAAAAAAGTTTCTCGAGCAGCAAATCAGCATATTAGAATGATTTCTGAAGGATCATGTGACACTGAAGACTGACGTAATGATGCTGAAAATTCAGCTTTGATCACAGAAATAAATTACAATTTAAAATATATTCAAATAAAAAACACTCATTTTAAAATAGTAAAAACATTTCAAAATTTTACTGCTTTTGCTGTACTTTAGATCAAATAAATGCAGGCTTGATGCGCAAAAGAGACTTCTTTTAAAAAAACATTAAAAATCTTTGTTCAAAAAGATTTGACTGTATGGTGACATACTAAATAAATTTTTAGATGATTGGCCAAAATGTGTATGAATGTACGATGATGTACATTTTTTTATTTCTGTCTGTTTTCCTGGAAGTAACAGAACATTCTTGGTGATTATTGTTGGTTTTCTTGCTTATTTCCTTCAGGATGAATCTAGAATCTTAAGGGTGAAAGTCATTGCTGGAATCGGTTTGGCCAAGAAAGACATTTTGGGTGCCAGGTCAGTATCGCAGATATTGTGCCATGATCACATGATAACATTAAATGACGACCAATACTTGAACACTGGCTGTTTCTAATATACAAACTGCCTTTTCAAAACATTAATATTGTGCAAAATGTTTATTTTTAGCAATCTTGTGCATTGTTTACCCTTATATTTTGAGTAAATCAGCCTTACACTGGCACACCTTGCTTTTTAAATATCAGCCATTAAAAAGCCCATATCGGTTGACAGCTAATTATGGTCCTTTTTTGCTTGCTCGAATGAGCGGTCATGTTTTCCCATGATTTCACTCAACACTCAGTCATTTTCACATTTTGGGTAGATCATAATAAAGTCAAGTAGTGTACAGCACCATTTTAAGGACATTTCGCACTCGAGTGTTTTGTATACGTTTGATATATATATATATATATATATATATATATATATATACTCGCTCCACCAGCATTACATTGACGTGTTCACTTGCCATCAGTTTGTTATGAAAACACAAAATCGTTTGTATCCCGCATAAGGAGCTTCCGCTTGGACAATCCGACACTCATGCAGGCTTTTATCTGTTTCTAAAGTAAATAAAAATGATAGTAGTTTTTAACAGCCTAATCTGTGGATTCACGAGTTTCGTCATGATGTTTATTACTCATCCGTTTTATCTAGATCTTTTCTCTGAAAAATAACAACAATAATGAAATCCAGGATATTCTTGTTGAATATCCTGTTTCACATTACAGGAGTAAAATGGGTTGCAATTGCTGTTTTCTTTTTGACTTTTAATGATTATTTAGACAAATAGGTGTTAATTTAATAGAGGTTTGCCATGCAATACAAAGAAAAGGGTATTGACAAGCAACCACTTGCTAAAGAATTCATATTATGCACAGCTTGCAGTGAACCGTAGGTTGGTGGAAACATCCCGGTTGCTTCCCAAATCACATTAAAGGGGTGCTGGTCAAGGCGGTACAGTAGATGGCAGTGTTAGCAGCCGTCCTTGAGGGTACAAACAGATCGGTCATGCTCACTTTGACCTAAATAACACAGCTCTAGGTATGCAATCAATATCTGCACTGAGCGATATCATCTCTCCTTGACGGCGGTGCTTGCTCGGAAAAAGGCCAGATATTTAGCAAAAACCTTAAATGAAATCGTTGAAGGACTTCCTCCTGATGTTATATGTAGGTTAAATTGGTGAATGGATTTGCTAGATTGGGATGAATACTTCTTATGGTTTGTAAAGTGATCCATAATCACATGACTACTTATCACATAAAGTCCTGTGATTGACAATGGAAAACCGCATTACTGAAATATTTAGTAACACTTCCTGTATGACTCTAAGATGGGGAATCTTTTTTTTCCATGTGTGATTGTGTAATGTTTGTTTGTTTTACTTTCATCCGCAGTGATCCGTACACAAGAATCTCTCTCTATGACCCTGTCAATGGAGAAATTACAAGTCTACAGACCAAAACTATTAAAAAGGTGTGTGCACAGACTCTACTGCAGGAGTTATCTTTTTGTCTTGAGTTGTTTAACAACATTTCTCCATCTTTCTGTCTTTCTGTTAGACACTGGATCCAAAGTGGAATGAGGAATTCTTCTTTAGAGTAAGTGAACGTGTATTTATGGAGATCATGTTTTTGTCAGCTGGTTGTTTTGTGAATCTGTCTTGAAATCTCACAAAATGAAAAAATTATTTCAGTAGCCTGAGATAGAATTTCTGAAACTGGGGTTTGAGAGTGCCAATGATGACTTAGAAATGTTAATGATTAATTAAATCACCAAAATTGTAATATTAAAGTAAATATTTTATTTTAAAATAAATAAAATTAATTACAAAAAAAAAAGATGGAAAAAGATTGTTTGCCTATATGTCTTATGACTATTAATCGACATCAATTAACTTAAATTATTATGTTAAATTATTGAAATGCTACCTTAAAATCTGAGGGAGAGCTAAATATATTAAAGGTCCCATATTGTACACATTTCTGGAGGTTTATTTTAGTTGTTGATGTCCTTAAGAATATATATTTGCGGTATAAGTGCCAAAATCCATCTCAATATATTTTTACAGCTCCTTTTTTAGGAGCTCTGTCAAGAACAGGTCGATTTTGGCCCATCTAATTAATATTCATGAGCCTCTCTTCTGATTGGCCTGTTGTTTTCTGAGCCATAGAGAGAGCCTAGCCTACTGATACTCAACAGGATATTTCAGAATGATCATTAATGTTTTTTCTTTTTCAAACACCGAATGCAGTAAGCTACATAACTGTTGCTTTAGTAAAGCCCCTTTCACAATGCGCGCTGATTCTGGAAAATTACGGGAACGAGCGCTGTGTGAACAAAAGCCAGAACCATAAAGGCAGTGTTGTAGTGATGATGCACGTTATCATGCGACTCTTCACACCGAAAAAATACGTGCAAAGTGGAATGAAGCGGCGATCGGACAGAGCCAACTCCGCACTATCAGCGCTGAAGCACAGTTTGTTCAGGTTAGTTTCAGTTTAGTGAAACGTACGCGTTGCATTACATCTCACATCCAAACTTCACATGACTTTATGGTTTGTGTGTAAAGCACGCACAGATTCCGGAAAACAACTGTGAATGAACCAAATCAAACAACTCCGGAAACAAATCATGGGACACATTATCTGTGTATTTACCGGAATCGCTGTGTGAAAGAGGCTGAAGTTGACGTGCCACTGGTCTCTTATATTCACGTTGTTCTGAAGCCTGTGCAATGATGTAGTTTCGACATCTATCGACTGAACAGGGTTTTCTCAACTTGTTTTCGTGTTGTTGTTGCTTAGCAATGTTATGGACACGATATTGTCTGGGTTTGACAAAAGGAGGGTGGGACGGTGGGTGGTGACTGAAGGCGGTGACTGAGTAGATCGGATGTCACATCGTTACGGAAGTCACAGCGGCTCGTGAAAATAAACAGCTACTTTAAGCAGGCTGTGTGCAGTTTACTGTGGATTGACTGTTTTGAAACTCATATGGCAGTTACATAGCCCCTAGACCTCAGTTCTCATGAAAAAAGCCAGGAAATTTTGATTTTGACAATATGGGACCTTTAAAGGAACCGTATGTAGGATTGTGGCCAAAACTGGTACTGCAATCACTTTCAAAATACTGTAGAATGGTGTATCCCCTCCCTCTCCCCCCCTGACTCGAGGTTGCCAGCTAAGATGCAGGATCCAGCAGGACTGTAGGCTGCTACAAGGAGCTTCCAATGGCAAGTGACGAGTCCTACACAGTATTTTTTTTTTCTTCTGTTGCTTCACGAGAGATGTTTTGCGGAGTAATTATGTATCGCAAAAATGTACTAATGGCGATTAGCCAAATATTTCGTAAAGAAGTACTGTAACACTGTGTCTACACCGGATGCGAGCCTCAGACCAAAACACAAAATGACAACAATAACATCAGTTGAGGGCTGCAACTTTCACTTTTAAACGACAATATCCTGGCCAGACCACTGTTGTCAGTGATATAAGTATTTGAAATGAACATGATTTCTTAATGTCTAGTGACCTGTCAGGGCCATTTTATGATTAACTAAAATAAATTTCTTACATACGGTTCCTTTAAGTAAATATTTTAGGTCAAGGGGGTTTGGATAAAATACAATTAAATAACAGGCAGTGATTATATTTTATAATACAGTTTCAGACATTGTTTAATTTAATAAATGAATAAAATAATAATGATGTATTATTAAAATTGTAAACTACAATTGTATAGTCATACAACCTTTATTCTGCTTTTAATTTTGCTAAAACATTTACGCAAAAAAAGCTTAAATATAATAAAAATAATTATTTCATTTTAATTAGCCTTAATCAAGGCTGCATTCATTTGATCAAAAATACAGAAAAAAACAGTAATATTGCAAAATGTTATTACTATATAAAATAATGCTTCTTATTTTAATATACTTTAAAATATAATTTATTCCTGTGAAGCAAAGCTGAAAGCCTTCAGAAATCATTCTAATATGCTGATTTATTATTAGAATTATCAATTAATTTTTTTTAAAAAACGTTATTCTTTTTTTTAGGATTCTTTGATGAATAACATGTTAAAAAGAAAAGTATTTATTCAAAATATAAATCATTTCTATCAATGATCACATTCTTGGTAAATAAAAGTATAATTTCTTTCAAAAAAAGAAAGAATAAAAATGTACTGACTGCAAACTTTTGAACAGTAGTGTATATTGTTAATAAACCTTTCTATTTTAAATAAATGCTGTTCTTTTTAACCATTTATTGAAGTATAAAGTATCACAGGTTCCCAAAAAAATATTAAGCAGCACAACTGTTTTCAACATTGATAATAAATCAGCATATTAGAATGATTTCTGAAGGATCATGTGACACTGATGACTAGAGTAATGATGCTGAAAATTTAGCATTGTATCACAAGAATAAATTACATTTTAAAATATATTCACATAGAAAACAGTTATTTTAAATTGAAATAATATTTCACAATATTACAGTTTTTTTTTCTGTATTTTTTGATCAAATAAATACAGCAATGATAAGAAACGTATTTAAAAACCATTAAAAATCCATATATATGATTTTTGAGATTTGTTTAAAAACGATTTGTTCTGTACCATGAGATATCATATACACAGACATGCTGTTCTTAGACAACGTTCTGTTCATCATTCTCACATTTAGATATTGTGTGTGATTCCAGTAATGTGTTCCTGTGAACTAATATTAAACAGATGCAGCCGTTGTGTTTGGTAATAATAGAAAATGTTATACAATACGGGCTGCTCATATTTCAGCATTGGGAGTCTGTTTTAAAGTTCAAGTGTTTTATAAAACCATTTTTGCATTTTATATTAATGCACTCTAATGGAGTAATGTTTCTGTGAACAGCCAAAAAAAATAATAGACAAAACAGGTGATAATGCTTCAGTCAAGTACAATCTGTGCTTACAAAGAAACCGCACAGCAGTGCCCTTGCGACCAACCACATGGTGAGATTTAAACCACTTATATCATCTTCAGATAATGTAGAAACCATTTTTAGTGAAGTACACCACTGAGCAGGAGAGCTGTGTATATATAACCGCTTATATCCTGTGACGTTCCTGCTGAGTGTTTGTCTCGGCTCCTGACAGTGTTTGTACTAACCTGAGAAATACAGTCTAGCTGTAAGACCAGAAATAGTTTTATTTTGAGCCCTATAAAATGCTTTATTCAGATAAAAGCTTGAAACCTCACTTAAACTCTTCCAGAAGTCAGCTGAATTCAGTCATGCCCCACATTTAGCCGAAACTGAGGTCTGATAGGGTTATAGAGAGATAAATGCGGTTTAAATTCTCTGAAGGAAAGTTCAAGGAAATTGCCTTCTGCAAATGTGTAGGGCTTTTTATTTGCGTTACATTTATGCAGTTTACATACAAAACAGTGATTTTATTCATGGAGTTTTTCCAACTTATGTTTATGATGAAAGCAACAGGGAATGACGTCAGAGTGGAAAGCAGCATGACAAATTTTATAATTTTACATTATCATATGAGAGCTGCTGAACATGTTCATATCAAATCACCTTTATTTGATAGCACTCGCACAACACAAAAAGCTATGGAAGCCTAATTCCGCCACTGAATAAACAATAAAAAGGTGACTGTGACTTATCTCACAATTCTGACTTTTTCTCTCGCAATTGCAAGTTTACATCTGGCAATACTGACTATTTTTCCTCAGAATTGCGTCATGTAAACTTTTCTCAATTTTCTCAGAACTGTGAGATATAAATGCACAATTGTAAGTTATTAAGTCTGAATTACTAGATATAAAGTCAGACTTGTGGAATATAAACTCACAGTTGCGAGAAATAAAGTCAGAATTCTGTGATATAAACTCGCAATTGTGAATTATAAAGTCAGAACTTTAAGATATAAACTCGCAATTCTGTGTCTTTTTTTTTTCTCCTCAGAACTGGACTTTATAACTCACAATTGCAAGACACAAAGTTGCAACTGCGAGAAAAAAAGTCAGAATTGCGAGATACAAAGTTGCTACTGCAAGAAAAAAGTCAGAATTCCGAGATACAAAGTTGCAACTGTGAGAAAAAGGATTTATATATAGAATGAGTTTATATCTTGCAATTCTGACTTTATTTCTTGCAATTGTGAGTTTATATCCTAAGTCTGACTTTATATCTACCAATTCAGACTTTATAACTCGCAATTGCGAGTTTATATCATGCAATTCTGTATTTATAACTCGCAATTGCAAATTTATATCACACAATTCTGACTTTATTTCTCAGAATTGTGAGTTTATATCTCGGAATTCTGACATTATAATTAGCAATTCCAAGTTTATATCATGCAATTCTGACTAAAACTCGCAATTGCAAGTTTCTGTTATGCATTTGTAACTTTATTTCTCAGAATTGTGAGTTTATATCTTGGAATTCTGACTTTATAACTCGCAATTGCAAGTTTCTGTTATGCAATTGTGACTTTATTTCTCAGAATTGTGAGTTTAAATTTTGGAATTCTGACTTTATAACTCGCAATTGCAAGTTTCTGTTATGCAATTGCCACTTTATTTTTCCAGAATTGTGAGTTTATATCATGCAATTGTGAGAAAAAAGTCAGAAATTCGAGTTTGTATCACGCAGTTGTAAGAAAAAAGTCAGAATTGCGAATTTGTATCACGCAATTGTGAGAAAAAAGTCAGAAATTCGAGTTTATATCACGCAGTTGTGAGAGAAAAAAGTCAGAATTGCGAATTTGTATCACGCAATTGTGAGAAAAAAGTCAGAATTCTGAGTTTATATCATGCAATTGTAAGGGAAAAAAAGTCAGAATTGCGGGTGTATCATGCAATTCTGAGAAAAAAGTCAGAATTGTGATATAAGTTGCAATAACTTTTTTTTTTATTCATAAAAAGCAGTTTTTTCAGTAATAAACAAAAAAATAACAGATGCGGTGATGGGAAGTTTGTCATATATCAAACAAATTCTGATGTAAAAATTTAATTCAGCTATAAGCAGCATGATAGAAGACAGTAGTTTTGTTGTCATGATTGTTCTCAAGAGAAGTTCAAAGTGACTGCTAGAAAATGATGCATGTCTTACTTTTTCTCTAATATCTGAAAAATGATCATTTTTTTATCAGATTTTTATTCCAGGACATGCAGTGAACATTGATTTGTGACTCTTTTTTTCTAAATGTTTCTAGTTAATGACTCTTTAATTAAATAACAGTCTGTTTAGGCAGCATGTAAAGAGAGAGGTGCAGTCACATGCTCTGGGGTCAGGGGTTGAGTTACGGGGTGCGCTTGAGATGAGGGGTGCCTCTTACATTCTGTCCACTTCCCCTGCTGTCATGTGACGCACGTACTGATGCGGTGTGCATGTCTCTCTTACGTAGACGTTGCGCATTTTCTCAGAAAGGACAGAGAGATGGATGTAAGGTTCTCTGGAAACAGTAATGTGTTGAGAGAAACCATTTCAAGATGTTATGACGACCCATCAATGCTTTAAATCAAGCAAAAGTAGTTTTGGTCATATTTTAGTGTAATCTAAGATGTTCCAAAGAGCATCTTGAGTTTCAGTGAGTCAATGTCATGCTTATTGTTTTAAATGTTGACCTAGAAATGCAGAATCTGAAGTGTTTCTTATTCATTTTACATTTTAGATACCCATCCTTTGTTTTCAAAATGTCAAAATCGTAAAACTTTGTTCATTTCCAGATGTGCAGAATTCATAAATCTCTTATTTGCAATGTGGTTTCAGGCTTTTGGACTGTGCTGGGCTCTTTTTTTTTCCCATGCAAAAATTGTCTACTGTATCTGATGTTTAGTGCATGAATCATAACCAGATCCAGACAATGGCATAAAAGGTTCTGACCTATTTGTGATACTGACCACTGGCCCAAATACCAGCACGGGGATTTCATGAAATGCTAAATGATACACTGTCTGAGTCACTGGCCATTTACAGGCCTGAAGTCAAGGGTTACGAATATAGGATGAACAGACCCTCTGTCTCATGGCATCATTTATTTTAGATATGCGAAAATAAATTTGGTGTGTTAGTTCATATATTAACATTAGTGTGTAGATTCACTTTTTTTTATTTGTCTTTTGCTATCTTCCTCAGGTGCATCCTAGGAGACATCGTCTTCTGCTGGAGGTGTTTGATGAAAATCGTTTGGTATGTAGTTTTTTTTTTTTTTTAAAGAAGGCTTTTAAAAATACAGTAAAAACTGTAAAATTATGAAATACTATTACAATTCAAAATAACTGTTTTCTATGTGAACATATTGTAAAATGTAATTTATTCCTGTAATGCAAAGCTGAATTTTCAGCATCATTACTCCAGTCTTCAGTGTCACATGATCCTTCAGAAATCATTCAGCTATGCTTATTTGCTGCTTAAGAAGCATTTCCTATTGTCAGTGTTCAATACAGAAATCGTCATTCATATATTCTTTGTCCGTTTTGTTATTGAAGTGTATATATACAGAAATATTGGCTTGCCAGTATCATTAGTTTGAGGCAGGACTGCTTTTTTGGCTTGACAATGGCAGACGTGTTTGATGGAAATGAAACCTTACACAGTTCAGCAGTCTCAAATGTATTCACCATGTTAGTGTTGGGTTCAGGTCTATTAAATCAGTAGCTACCTGAGCGTCAATGTGTAATGAATGAACAAGGATGCTTTTCTGCTAGTAGCCACCATAAAGCTCAAGTCTGGGAGCTGAAGTTTACCTTTGGGTGCTGTTAAACGTGAAAAGTAACTGCTTTAAAACACATAAAAGTGAATGAGGCGTGACCGGTGTTAGGGGGGTTCTCTCCGTCACACGCTGACAGCGTCCTCCCCGAATAACGAGGAATGTTAAATACATAAAAGAGCCAGTGTTCAAGTGAGAACAGTAACTCTTGATAAGACAATAAACTGTAGTCGCCTTCCTGCATGTGACAGATAGGTTAACCCGGTTACTGGATGTAAGAAAAACTGGTATGTCATTGCTAGAATGTGTTCGCTGGCATGAACCAAGCATGCACGCTATTTCTGTCTCCTGTGGAATGTGGTAGCTTACAGAAAGGATGACAAATCATTTCAGATCTCTTTTTGTGCAAAACATTTTTGTAGCAGGAAATCTGTCATCAAGCTCTCTTGTATTTCATTTTTATTTTAAATGCATGCAAATAGCTTGTTCTTTGTTTTAGAATTCCAGAATCTTAACACTTTGTTGATTTCCAAGTGCACAAAATTCAAAAATCCCTATTCAGCCTCACTTATATTTAGTTTTTATTTGAAATGCATGCAATTGCCCTTGTTCTTTTGTTTTAAAATTCCAAAATCTTAAAACTTAGTCGATTTCCAAGTGCACAAAACTTAAAAATCCCTGATTCAGTTTAACTTCTATTTAGTTTTAATTTAAAATGTGTGCAATTACTCCTATTCTTTGTTTTAAAATACCAAAATCCTAAAACTTAGTTAATTTCCAAGTGCACAAAAATGTATAAATCCCTGATTCAGTCTGACTTGTATTGCATTGCAGTTTGACATGCATGCAGCTATCCCTTGTCTTTGTTTTAGAATTCAAAATCCTAAAACTTTGTTCATTTCCAAGTGCACAAAATGCAAAAATCCCTAATTCAGGCTCGTATTTATTTTTCATTTGAAATGCATGCATTTACAGGGGGTTCGTTGTTTTAAAACTCCCAAATCCTAAAACTGTGTTCATTTCCAAGTGCACATAATTAAAAAATCCATGATTCAGTCTGACATGTATTGCATTGCAGTTTGACCCCTTTCTTTGTTTAAGAATTCAAAATCCTAAAACGTTTTTTCCAAGTGCACACAATGCAAAAAAATCCCTGATTCAGTCTCACTTATATTGCATTGCAATTTGAAATGCAAGAATTCTAAAATCCTAAAACTTTGCTCATTTCCAAGTGCACAAAATGCAAAAAATCCCTGATTCAGGCTCACTTATATTTAATTTACATTTATGTTGTGAGCAGGACGATTTCCCGTACTGATCCTGTGCACTGTGTTAACTGCAATTACCCCTCGTGCAATTGCCCCTGATTGATGAGATGGCATTTCTCTCTGACAGAAGCATGGTCTTAAATGGCTGCAACAGCGGGTGTCAGATGACACGTGATGTGGCACATGTCCATATGTGAGCTGGCACAACAGCCTCAGTATTCAAGTTGAAGGCTCTCCTTTGGCACAAACAGGCTTGATTCCGTCTGCTTCTTTTAAAATTTGTAGATGAAGCTATCATGCACTTAAGTCGTGCATGGTTGGAAGTGCAGAAATAAGCCAAACGCTCAGTTTACGAGCCTCAGTTTTCAGCAGCTCGTAACACCCTGTTCCCCACGTATCTCCAAAGTACTGTACATGGATGCTGTTGAGAAAGCTTAAAATGAGGCCAAACCCCGTTCCTCTTTATTTCCTGTAACTCTATCCTGGTGGGGTAAAAATATTAGCAGGGGTGCAGCTTTACAAGAAACTTTAGACACTGCTGTAGAAGGAGGTGGCAGAGTCGAGCTTGGCTAGAACAGGGGCGAGCTGTCCCACCTCCATCCTGGCATGCACGCAGATTGTTGTTTTTTGCACTGGGGTGACCGGCAGCTGGGGGAGGGAGGGCACCCGTGCCTGAATCGGCGCTTGCGAAACTACAGAAGGCACAGCTGAGGCACTCCAGAGGTCTGGCACAGCAGAGCCCTTTGCAGGCTTTCTGGAGCAGTTGCTTCAGCAAAGCTCTCTGAGTTTGCCGTTATCCTTTAGAGCACTAGAGCTGTTCTTCATGGTGCGCTTGACCTGTCATGGTTGTTAGCTTCAGAGGAGCTTCGGGAGGAATGCCGCTTGTCACTGCTGCTATTTTTGCAATGTGCAACCGCTAATGGTTGCAATCGCACAACGGGACCAGGAGCAGTTGGTTTTTGCTGCTCGTTTTTTACTTGTTTGGTTTGGGTCCTGCGTCCCACCGGATCCCTGACTTCATGGCGCGACAACTGCGACTGCATTTCGCTTCGCGAAGAAGCAACACCGACCCGCTGTCAGAGACTTGCAGCAGTCACGCTGACGAGAGCGGGCTTACGAATGCCGGCCGTAGCTCCAGCGAGGCCCTGATGCACAGTTCCCTGCACATGAAGGTGACTCCAGGACAGCTGGCTCTGGCTTTGCCACCCTTGTCACCAGAGTACGGTAATTTACAGCGGCACTCCACCGTATTTATCCCCAAGGTGAACGGGAGCAGGAAAAGCACGCTGCAGATCTCCTTGCAGACTTCCAAGCAGAGCGGCGAGGCGGATGGCAGCAGCGCTGGGGAAGACGGGGAGCTCGCCAGCTGCGAGGGCGGAAATGGAGATGGAGGTTCCTGTAGCAGCAGCACAACGAGCGACGCCGGCTACTGCAGTAGCAGCAGCATCTTCGAAGCGGACGTCCCAGATCGCAAACCGATCTCTCGGCGGAAGGCGCGGGCTCCCTTGCGGCGTTGCTCATCCTTGGTGATTTTCCCACGAAGCCCGTGCACCACGCCGCCCGCGTCTCCCGTCAGTCCGGTAGCATCTCCCATGATCCCTCCGCTGCCTCCGTCGGCACGAAGTTCCTTTCAGACCTCTCATCAGATGCAGCTGTCCAGCGTTGATGCGTCGCACGATGACACGTCCAAGGGATCCGTCGCCACTGCAGTTAATGGTCTGCGGCTGTCCAAGAGCAGTACGTCAGCAGAACACAGGGACGCCAAACCCATCGTGCATTTCAGCATGCCGCCAGAACAACCGCCAGGACCAGAGCGAACGGAAAGACACTCCAGCGTTTTATTGCACTTCGCAAACCAGCGACCGCTTCCTTCGGGGAAAGCAAGTTCGGCCAAATCAAAGGTCAACGTTGACTGTTCCAAACCTCTCGAGGGCCCACAAACCGACAACGTCCCGGAACGAGCCAAGCTTTTCCGGAGCACCTCAGCCTGCATGCTGCCAAGCGGAAGGCCGTCGTCCGCGGAAAGGAGACACGCCACTTTTCCGACTAGCGGTAGTTCGGATAAGTCCTCGAGGAAAGGGTCGCATCACGTCCTTCACAGGAGTATTTCTTTGGAGGTGCCCTGTGCGAACACTGAGATCTCTTGTCACGTTTCAAACTCTGCAGATGTGCACTCTAAAAATGGCCCTCCACACGTGCACATCCATGTATCTCACGGCACAGGTGCAAGAAAATCAAACACCCTGCAGGACAACAGCATAAACGACAAAGCGGATCATGTTCCAACCTGCACAGAGAGAAATTCTACCGTAAGCCTTTCCTTCTACTAGCAAGTGAAAACTCAGAATGCACTTTTAAACATGCCAAGTCAGTGAGTGTAAATAGTGTTTCACTCTAAAATCACATTCACATTCAGATAATTTGTAGTGATCGTTTTCTTGCTGTTGAATAGTAGAGGTGGATTGAACATTTTGCGATGAGTGAGCAAATATGCACCGTAACTATTTAGAAAGTTGTCTTCTGATGCTGCATGTAAAGCTTTCCTTTATAGATATGCACATTTTAACATCGGTTTGGGATTGTGAAATAAATAAATTCATTATGGTCCATAATTTAATTTGTGTGTTGCGTAGATATACAGATACAGATCCTCTTAGGCAGGTTGGCTTATGTACAAGCACTTTAAAATGGCATTGTTGCTAAACCGGTTTAATGCATGTCGCATTTTAGAGGCTTTTTCAGGCTGTTGTTGTTGTTGTTTTTAACACTCAGAGTGATCACTATGTATTTACCTTGGAAATAATTTCCATTTAGGCAGACTAGCTTATAAACAAGCACTTTTTAAAAGCAGAGTAGATCAACTAGTTGCATGCATGCCACATTTAAAAGGCTTTTTCAGTTTTTAAGTCAAAGGTTTACATCTTGGAGAATCTGCATTATTTGACCAAAATAAGAGGGATTATACAAAATGCATGTTATCTTTTATTAAGTACTGACCTGAATAATATATTTCACATAAAAGACATTTACATAAGAGAAAATAATAGTTGAATTTATAAAAAATGACCCTGTTCAAAAGTTTCTGTGTTTTTACTTGAATGATCCACAGCTGTGTTTTTTTGTTGTTGTTTAGTGATAGTTGTTCATCCCTTGTTTGTCCTGAACAGTTAAACTGCCTGCTGTTCTCCAAAAAAATCCTTTTGGTTCCACAAATTCTTTGGTTTTTCCGCATTTTTGTGTATTTGAACCCTTTCCAACAATTAAGGAAACACAAAGCATTAAGAGCTGGGGCGTGAAAACTTTTGTGTACATTTTTCTTATTTTGCCTAAATATCATATTTTTTCATTTAGTCCTGCCCTTCAGAAACTACAAAAGATACTTACATGCTAGCCTACTCAGAAGACAAAATAAGTTAAATTTACCCTGATCTTCAAATTCAAAAGTTTTCACCCCCTGGCTCTTAATGCATGCTTTTTCCTTCTGAAGCATCAGTGAGTGTTTGAACCTTCTGTAATAGTTGCATATGAGTTCCTCAGTTGTCCTCAGTGTGAAAAGATGGATCTCAAAATCATTGTTGGAAAGGGTTCAAATACACAGAAATGCTGAAAAAGAGGATTTTTCTAAAGAACAGCAGGTAGTTTAATTGTTGAGGACAAACAAGGGACTCACGAACAACTATCACTAAACAAAAAGATCACACAGCTGTGGATAATTCAGGTAACAAAACAGTGTTAACAGTGACTGTTTTATAAATACAACTATTATTTTCTCTTGTGGACTATGTGTAAACATCTTTAATGTAAAATGTCTTATTCAGGTCAGTACTAAATAAAAAAACAACATGCATTTTCTATGATCCCTCTTATTTTGCTAAAATAATTAACATTTTGACTTCAACTGTATCTAACAGTTTAGAAAGCATTTTAGAAATGCATCGCAACTGAATGAGTTGCATGCATGCATGTCGCATCTTTGAGGCTTTTCCAGTTTTTATTAATTTGTTCACACTCTGAGTGATCGCTGTATGTATTTACCTCTGGAATAATTATAGACAGCGGTCCCTAAGCCTCCCCCCAGCCCTAGGTCTATAAATACCCAGCTTCGAAAATACTCCGCTTGACTCCAGTTAGTCTGGCCGAGTACCACGCTGGCAAGCTCCTAGGATTCAACATGATATGCAGGGGCTGCACATGGCTGTCCGTCAGCTGTTGGGCCAAAGGTCAGCTGATTGGGGGAGAGGATGAGTGTCAGGGATACAGGGGCCAAACGATGCGATTCCTTTGCAGTAAAGGATAACATGTTCGCTGCCCAGCGGGTGCCCGCTTAGCCGTCGGTATGTTTTCGGAGCATCAGGTGTCTCGCTCGCTGCACTTATTTCATTTGCACTCACTCTCTTTGTCTCTGATTTTACAGCGTGTTAGAAACTGGTCGCACAAGCAGTTAACAGAGCTGTTACCTTTACTGCCGCGGTGCTCTTATGTAATCTAATCGAAATTCAAGGCTCTAATTTCAGCATGCTGCTTGTTTGTGATGTTCAAACACATGAACATATTGTTCCTCTCGTAGCTCATTCAGACGTTTAGAAAGTACACTGCGTTGCAGCAATAGCAAGACAATACAATACAATACAATATTATTCAGGTCCATAGTTGCATGAAGTATTCTGCACTTAAACATCTTGCATAACAAAATGATGGTCCAGGACGATACCTGGTATCAGTTTCCCACAGAAATGGAGCTGGTGCTCGGCCAGGGGATCTGGGAGGTAATTTGATTCAGTGTGTTTATGTTATGAGCTGCTTTTGATTTAACAGTCAGATGGTATCTACACTTAAGAAATGCAATTCATTGCGAACGTCTTTTTGACTCCAAGGCTCAAAAACAGTATATAAAAATTTATAGAAACTGGCAAATTTATAAAAACAATTAAAATAAAATATGTATAAGTAAAATAATTACATAAATTAAAATAGTTCAAATAATTAATTTCTGTAATTCCAGACTTTTTTTATTTGATTAATGGCAGTTTCCTAACTATTTGTACCGGATGTAAATTAAAAATATTAAAATATGTTTGACTTTTTAAGATTTAATTAATTTCCTTAACATTTCCAGGTCTAGAAATCCACTAGGTGTGGCACTATAGAAAAATAACTAAATATAATAATAATAATAATAATAATAATATTATTATTATTATTATTATTATTATTATTATTATTATTATTATTATTATTATTATTATTATTATAAGCCAGATAATTTGTTGAATTAAATGGCTAAAATAATTAACTTTGTAATTTCAGAATACCTGTTATTGTTGTTATTATTGTTATTATTATTATTGTTAATAAGAAAAATAATAACATTAATTTAAATACTTAAAATATTTATTTTTATTTGTTTGTTTGTTTGTCTATTTATTTATTTATTTATTACTGATTAATAGCAATTTCCATAACTTCCATAACAAAAATCCACTAGGTGTGGCACTATATAAAAATAATTACATATAATAATTATTAGCAAAATAATTAGCTAAAAATAAAATAATTAACTTGTGTAAATCCAAAAATATATTATTATTATTATTATTATTATTATTATTATTATTATTATTATTATTATTATTTATAATGTATATAAATTAAAATTGTAAAATATTTATGACTTTTTCATATTTAATTATTTAAAAAATAATAATAATAATTATCTGACTAAAAGGAGTTTCTCAGCAATTTGTAATATTTTTATTTATAAGGTTTTATTATTAGTGTACTGTTTTTAAATGATTTTAATAATTTCCTTGAATTTTTCATATATCATTCTAATAAATATCCAATAAAATATATATAAATAATTAATATAAATAATGTTGGAACAAAATAAATTAAGAAATATGATGTCCAATTACATCTTATATTATTTTATTTAATTTTTTATTTATTTATGGAAATATTTTATAAATTATAAATGTGAAATATCCCTCGTGTTGAGCTTAAAAATGTTTCTTCCTTTCTTTCTTATTTATTGTATCGTTTTTATTATTATAGTTTTATTTAAATTTATTAATTTTATTATTAATATTATTATTTTTTTATTTGTTTTTTTATATATTATATATGTATATTTATATATTTATTTATATCCCGTATATTTATTATTTTAGTTTTATTTAGTTTATTAAGTTTCTTTATTTATTTTAATTTTACATTTCATTTGACTTATCATGCATTTAATTTTCATGTACTAGTTTATTTAAATTGTGATTTAAGTAATCGTATTTATTTAATTTAAATTATTATTTCATTTTTTATCTTCATTTATTTATATTCTATCTTTATTATATCCGTCTTATTCCACGTCATTTTAAGTGGGTTGAGAATTCTAGTTTAAATGGACATGCAGGATAAAATAGTTGTGTAATGTGTAATTCATGGAGCTTTCTTAAATCTACCCTGAATGTTGTTCAGAAAGCTGTTTTTAATCAGACATCTGACCAAACAAACTTTCCTGCTGTATAAATGTGTCGAACGGATCCAGATTGATCTCGGGTCCAACATGTCGATCACAGTTCCTCTGTTTCCCACTCAAGGACGCTGTCACACCTTATGCTCGCTGACAGGAATGGTTAACACATGACTGTGTGACCTCTGGCAAAGGTCAATGCAATCAGCAGCGTTCCTAAAGAGCTGTCAGATGTGTGAGCGAGCGCCGGCGGCTTTGATAGTGTGTGAATGAGTTGTGTTTTTCCACAGCGCTTTCTGTGCTTGATTAGCTCTTATCAGTCAACAGCGCAGCACTCATAATCTCTTCAGCCTTGTCTCTCCTCCCACAGTGCTTGGAAACCTCATGGATTTATGAAAATAATTAGATCTTATTCCATAACAGCTGCTTGATTGAGACCTCGTACTAGTTCCTAGTCTTTTGTGCACGACTCATCATAACACTTCGTAATCTTTCAATGAAATGCAATTAGGTTTTAAGTGATGCTGTCTCTTTAAAATGTATGTAAATATTTAAATAGTTAAGGTAAATAGTAATTGAATACTTTCTGTTATCTTTAGTTTGCATAAAACATCTCCTGAGAGATCAGAAATGAGTGAGGAAATGTTTGTCAGGTGTTTTGCAGTCAAGCTGCTCTTGTAGCAGAAAATAGTTCACTTTGAGCCTACTTCATTACGTTTCTTCAAACGGTTGGCATCCTTTACTGTTTTCCTTCTCATTATCGGGGCAGACGTGGATGATCGTATACAGATAGTTTGACAACGGTTTTCCATTTTTGCCTCGCTGGCATGTCGCAACAATGGATGAAGTTGTGTAACTAGCCGTACTTTATGGTACTATACTATACTCATGTGAACTATGCCAGCGGTCTGGCAATAATGTATCAGTGGAACATTTATCAGAAGTTTGTCTAGGATTTTTTATCTATTTAGATTTCTTATCTAAGAAATCTATATAGATTTTTTATCTAAGATATTTTATCTATATCTAAAGATATTTTATCTATATCTAAATAAAGATATTTTATCTATATCTATATGTCTATAATTTTTTCCTTCTTTCGCTTTCATTCTTCCTTATTTATTATATTGTTTTTGTTTATTATTTTAGTTTTGTTTGATTAAAAAAATATATTTTGATTTGTTTATTTCACATTTCATTTAGCTTACGCATTTCGTTCCATTTTTATTTATTTCATTTGTATTATTATTTTATTTTCTATCTTAATTTATTTCATTTTTATTTGTTTTATTTTTATTTATTTATGGAAATATATTTTTTAAATTATACATGTAAAAAAGATTCCTCATGTTGAGCTTAAAAATATAATTAAAAATAATAATATTCTTTTTCTTTCTTTCTTTCTTTCTTTCTTTCTTTCTTTCTTTCTTTCTTTTTCTATCATTTTTGTTTATTTTAGTTTTATTTCATTTATTAATTTTATTTTTAATATTCTTTTTATTTATTTGAAATTTAATTTTGCTTATGCATTTAATTTTCATATATAAAAGTTTATTTAAATTTTTATTTATTGCATTTTTAATTATTGTTTTATTTTCTGTCTTAATTTATTTCAGTTTAATTTATTTTTATTTTTATTTATATAAATATTTTAGAAATTATGTGTAAAATATCTCATGTTGAGCTAAAAATTGTAATTTATATATATATATATATATATATATATATATATATATATTTCTCTTTTCTTTCTTATTTATTATATCGTTTTTGTTTATTTTAGTTTTATTTCATTTAATAATTTCATTATTAATATTTTTTTATTTGACATTCATTTTACTAATCATGCATTTAATTGTTATAATTTTATTTAAATGTATTAATTTTATTTTTTAAATTATAATTTTTTTATTTGATCTGTATTTAATTTTAAATGTATTATTTCAGTTTAATTTATTTTATTTTTATATATGTAAAATATCCCGTATGTTTATTATTTTAGTTTTATTTCATGTATTAATTTTATTATTAATATATATAATATTTTTTTCATTTCATTTTACTTATGCATTTCATTTTCATGTTTGTTTATTTAAAGTCATTATTTATTTAATTTGTTTCATTTTAATTGTATTATTTTAATTTATTTACGAAAATATTTTATTAAACAATATATGTAAAAATATCCATCATGTTGAGCTAAAATATTTAAATAATAATATTTTCTTTTTTTCTTTCTTTTTCTTTTTTTCTTTCTTTCTTATATCGTTTTATTCGTTTATTATTTTACTTCCATTTAATGTATTAATTTTATTATTAATATTTTTTTATTTTACACTTCATTTTATTTATGCATTTCATTTTCATATGTTAGTTTATTTAAATTGTCATTTATTTAATTTTTATCTTAATTTATTTAATTTTAGCTGTATTATTTCTTTTTTTTTTTGAGAAGTGCAGTTTAAAACTTGTATTTGATAATATATATAATAAGATATTGAATTCACTTTTTAAATAAAAAAACATGCAAAATACAGTTTCTTAGCCATTACAAATTCTCTTATATATATCACACACACATATATAATATATATTAAACCATGCATATATTAAAATAAGTAATCATGCATTGCCTTGTGTCTTAACTAGCTTAATTCCTAAAATGACACTAACAGAGCTTTCTCCCATCATGCTTTTATTTTATTGACACGAAGGCATAAAGAGCAACTCTGTCATCTCATTTGGGGCCCGTCGGAGTGGCAGAACCGCTTCGTGGTTTGACCCCAATACAGAACAAACATTAACATGTGATGCTGGCCTTAAAAACGAGAGAATATACTGTGTTTAAGTCATCATCCTGACTTTATAAGTGCTGTAAAAACCTGAACGAGGAAGGAAATCATGCACTATGTAGATAGACACGTTTTAGCGTAAGGTCAGCCGTTATTTCGTTCTGCCCACGCTTACCATAAAACCAAACATCTGACAGCGTTTTGAGCACCGAAGGCTTTTACGCCTCATTTAGGTGACGTGTATTTAACTTGTCATATTGTTTCGGTTAGCGTAATGACAGTGTGTGTATAAAACGTGGTATAAAATGTATTTAAAATGCTTCTAAGCTAAGTATGAAAGCCAGCAGTCGAAATGAATAGCGGCAGCTGGAAAAGGTTTGAGGATGGGAATGATTTTGTTCCGAAAACAAACTCTCTCTCGCTCTCTTTCTCTTTCTTGCTCTTTTCTCTTTGTTTTTCTTTCTCTCTCGGCCTACTTTTACCTTCACTCTTTCTTCACTCTCGCTCTCAGTCTGAGGGGTAGACCATGGGGAAGTCTACCTTTATAAAGCCTTGTGTATATATAACTCATGTATTTATATCTTTGTAAACAATGAGCACACTGTACAGTCTCAGATAAGGTCAGTGTCTTCATGACACACTGATCTTTATGTCTATTTGAAGTGTTAGAATTGAAGACAGTATTGTACTCAATAATATTATTTTCTTGCTTTTTTCTTGTATCTGGTGTGAAGGAAATGTGTCTTGTGTTGAATGTGTCCAACTTAAAAAAAAAAGTTACATTTTTATGTATTTAATTTGTATTATTATTTTATTTATTTTCTATCTTCATTTATTTCATTTGTATTATTTCATTTTAATTTTTTTAATTTGTATTTATTTATGGAAATATTTAATTAATTATATATGTAAAATATCCCTCTTGTTGAGCTAAAAAAATTAAATAATAATAATAATAATATTCCTTTCTTTCTTTCTTTCTTTCTTTCTTTCTTTCTTTCTTTCTTTCTTTCTTTCTTTCTTTCTTTCGTTCTTTCTTTCTTTCTTTCCCTATTATAATATTTTTGTTTATTATTTTAGTTTTATTTCATTTATTAATTTTATTATTAATTTATTTTTTATTTCATTTTTATGTATTAGTTTATTTAAATTTTCATTTACTTAATTTTTATTAATTTTATTTCATTTTTATTTATTTATGGACGTATTTTATAAATTACATATGTCAAATATCCCTTATGTTGAGCTAAAAAAATTAAATAATAATAGTAATAATAATATTTCTTTCTTTCTTCCTTTTCTTATATCATTTTTGTTTATTTTTATTTTAGTTTTATTTCATTTGTTAATTTTATTATTATTATTTTTTTTTTTAATTTACATATGCATTTCATTTTTATGTATTAGTTTATTTAACCCTTAAAGACCTAGAACATTTTTGGGGCAACTGAGGCACCTGTATATTTCTTTGTTTTTTCAGACCTATTCTAGCAGTCAGCATCAATTGTCATATATCATTATAAACATAAGAACTTGAACTTTATGTCTAGCTAATTTAAAATTACAAATTTCCTTTTGTTTTCTCTAAAAATTAGTGAATTTCCAGAATTTTAGGAAAAAACGCTACCAACAATTGGGTGTTTTTTACTGTGTACTCAAACAAAAACTCCTGAAGTTTAGATTTTTTTCTTTAAAAATTTGTATTTAGGTGTTTTACACTTCCAAATAAAATTTTGTCTATATATAACATTCCCCAAGCAAGTTATAGCCAATTATTACAATATTATTTAGGTGCTTTTCAGTGAAAAACAGGCCCATTTCGTTTATTGACAATATAGATCTGTCCAAAAACGTTTCAGGAGTAAAGTCATTGCAGAAACAGTGTTAAATAATAGCAAAACACAGTAAAAAATAATTTACTATTTCATAAATATATTCTAAATCCAAAAGATGAACAATAAACACAAATAGTGTAGAAAGTAGCACAAGAAAAAATGCACAAACTGTCTTGTGCAACAAAAAAATAAATAAACAATCCAAATTATTCACAAACTACACACAAAATGAGAGAGAAATATACAGAGTGCAACCGAAAAAATAGTACAAATAATCTTTAAAAACTATATAATAATTAGTTACATAATATAACAACCAAATAGATGGATCTGCTGGCTGTAGTCTGCGTCGGAATCTATTTTACCGGGACATCGCCTAGTGACCGAAAACCCACATTCCAGTGCTTTATCCGATATCTACTGTTGTTTCATCCTTGTTTTTGGTTTGTTTTATGTCAAAGGGCTCTGTCGTGAGTATTTCTGTACATTTTCAAAGAATGCTGTCATGCAAATGTGTTATTTTGCGTTTGTTTTCATGCACGCAAGACGCACTTTGCTTTCACTTTGCGTCTGTTCAGATCTGCAAAGAAACATACTAATCGGTGGTTCAAAAGACCAAAACCTATGTTTATTGGTTGAATAGATGACAGTTTGAACCAATCGGGGCACAGGGGTGGGACTAAGCATCAACAATCGTTCCTGTTTGGCTCAGAGGACCAAAACGTGTTGATTTCATCTGACAAATCAGTGCTGAGGAAATGTGATGACATAATCACGCTTACTACGGAGCCTCTGAATATCCAAATGAGACAAATGCGATATCACTGAAAAGAGCAGACTCTGTACTTTACGAGACTTTTTAAAGCATTCAAATTGGATTAGCGGTTCAAAAGTTATTAAACATTTAAGACCAATAGTTATTTTTAGCCGCCGGCGGCTGTCTCGGTCTTTGAGGGTTAAATTGACATTTATTTAATTTTCATTTATTTCATTTTAGTTGTATCATTTCATTTTAATGTATTTTATTTTTATTTATTTATGGAAATATTTAATAAATTATATATGTCAAATATCCCTCATGTTCAGCTAAAAATAGTAAATAATAATAATAGTAATAATAATATTTCTTTCTTACTTTAATTTCTTTTTATATAGTTTTTGTTTATTATTTTAGTTTGATGTAATTTGTTAATTTTATTCATTTTAATTTTATTTTATTTTTAATTTACATATGCATTTAATTTTATTAGTTTATTTAAATTGTTCTTTTTTATTTTAATTTTTTTATTTTCAATCTTAATTTCTTTCATTTTAATTGTATTATTTCATTTTAATTTATTTTATTTTTAATTTATTTATGGAAACATTTTAAAATTATATATGTGAAATGTCCCTCATGTTGAGCTAAAACATTTAAATATATATATATATTTTTTACAATTTCAATTTAAAGCAATAATAACAAATTAATTGTTAATTCGTTAATCTAGTTCTATTTGACCCTATGAATCATCCGTAGTTCAAGCCAGGGTTGCCAGATCCAACATTTTCTCTTTTCCAAACATTATTTATCAGGGAATTCCCGTTCAATGATCGCAGAGAACTTACTGCTTTGTTACTTCCAGAAAGAATTAAAGTCTCATCTCTGAAATAATATATATATGCTGCTGTTGCAGTTCAATTCAAGTGGAAGTGCAGAGCACAATTCTCTTCCACTTTACTACAAGTTATAGTATAACAAAATAAACATCAGAATGTGTTGAAAAGATACAGTACAACTTTTTGTGTTTGTAAACAATATGTCACTTAATGTTGCGTTTGCCTCAGGAAAGTTATCCAGTGTTCAAAATTCTGTAGTAAGCTATAAAAACATTAGACGGAGCTTATTTATTTTTAATTGTAAATTAAATAACCCTGTCATGAATTCCCATTTTGCGACAGAATCTCTGACAGGCGTGTTCTGTGTTTTCTTGATTCTCTGCAGACGAGGGACGACTTCCTCGGACAAGTGGATGTTCCTCTGCACCAGATCCCTGTGAGTATTTATCATCATAATATTTTGTGTTAAACTCAATGTGTGTTTTGTTGAAGCTGCCGTTAATGTAGGTTAAATGTTGGTGATATTTTTAGAAGGTCCACCTCATATGTCTTCAGAGACACTCCCTTTTTAACATTGCCTCGTAAAATAAACCATTTGTTTTTGGAACTGCTCAGTTGAACTTCATTATTAGGCACTGTGAAAATTAAACTCGCTCTTTATATATACTTGTGTGTGAGTGTGTGTGTTGGTTGGCTGAGTGAGCATAAACATTAACACTTAAAAATATACATGACACTTGACTCTTTGCCTTGTACACTATTCTCAGCAATGGTATTTGTAATGAATAATGTTTATTTTGAAAATTTTGGATTATTTCTGAGGCTGAAGAAATCAGCCACAAAAAAAAAAAAAAAAAATACATGCAAAATTAATGCATATTTAGTAACAGTCTACATAAATAAATATAAAAAAAAAAAAAAAAACTATTTAGCAAAAAAAAAAAAAAAAAATCTAATATAAATGCAAGATAATATCTAATAATAATAATTGCAAAATGAACATATAGTAAAAAATATGTGTATATATATATATATATATATATATATATATATATATATATATATATATATATATAGATTACACAAAAAATGGCAATTCTTTTTGGGGCTGAAGAAATCAGCAAAAAATAATAATAAATTCTAAATTAATGCAAATAAATATAAATAAATACATACTTGCATACAAATAAATAAATATATTATAACAAAATAATAAATATAAAATTGTATTTAGAAAAATAAAAACTTTTATTTAGCAAAAAAATATACAAATTAAAAGTTTGAACACACACGCATATATTTAAGAGTTTAAATAAATGAATATAAATAATTTAAAATTATATAATTACATTTGTTTAGACTGATATTTAGACTGAGTCGAATTACACAAATAATGGCAATTCTTTTTGAGGCTGACGAAAATCAGCAAAAAATAAATTCTAAATGAATGCAAATAAATAAGTAAATAAAAAAACATTCACATAAATAAATAGATAAATATATTATCACAAAATAATAAAATATAAAATTATATTTATAAATATAAATATTTATTTAGCAAAAAATACAAAATTAACACGTATGTGTGTGCGTTAATTTTATATAAATGCAAGATTAATTATAATAAATAATAATTGCAAAATTGAACAACATAAAAATAAATATTTATAAAATAATGCTAATTAAACATATATTACTAACTGTTTAAATAAATGAATATAAATTACACAAATAATGGTAATTCTTCTTGAAGCTAAAGAAATCACCGAAAAAATTATAATAAATTCTAAATTAATGAATATAAATAAATAAATAAAATTACACAAATAATGGCAATTTTATATAAATGCAATTTTATAAAATTTTATATAAATGCAAGATTAATAATAATGATTGTAAAATGAACACATATTGTAATAGTCAATATAATCATAAAACAATTTTTTTTTTAATATATTTATAAAATAATGCTAAATGAACACACACATGTATAAATATTAATTATTTCGAGTTTAAACAAATTAATTTAAGTAATTAAAAATTTTATAATTATTTTTGTTTAGACTGATAAATTAATACATTAAAAAAATAAAATAAATGGAATTACAGAAATAATGGCAATTCTTTTTGAGGCTAAAGAAATCAGCAAAAAATAATTCTAAATTCTATATTAATGAATATAAATAGATAGATATATTTATTTTTTTATTTTGTTACTAATATTTTGATATTTTTTTATGTCCACAGACAGAAAATCCCAACAATGAAAGGCCGTACACTTTCAAGGACTTCCTGTTGCACCCGAGAAGGTAAGCTGCCGATTTTACTGCCGTTTTTACTGCCTGGATACCTGCATGCTTTATTTTCAAACATGACTCACTTAATTCTTGTGAAAAGCCCTTTGACCTGCTATCATGACATCATGTAACTGTGAACTGTTTTCATTTCAAACATATACATATCAACACTTCTGATACACTTCAGTGGAGATTCATGTTTAAAATCTTGTTTTTTCTTGTAATTTGATGTGGGTTGTGTTTGTTGAACTGTGTCGATACAGTCACAAGTCGAGGGTGAAAGGTCATCTGCGACTGAAGATGACGTACCTGCCCAAAAACAACGACACGGAGGATGAAACGGCTGAGCAGAATGAGAATCTGGATGTAAGAATAATGCACACAGACACAATCTAAAATCCTATAATAGTCTTTAAGTGAACTAGAAAGAGTTAAAGTTGCAGTACGGTGCATAATATATTAGTGAATAAGAGATGAAGGACGTTGCTCGTCGTGTTCAGCATTGACTGTATTCACAATATAACATCTGATTTGTTAATGAGAAGTACCTTTACTGATGTGGTTTGCAGCAGAGCCTCCTGCAAGCATTTGTGTTGGATGGAGAGACCATGAAAATGTTTCATATTCCTCCATCTGCGCTTTCTTTTGTGGCCTGTCCTTGAATAAAAAATCATTTGTTTGCTTAAGCACAATTCTGCCTGGTTCACAAAGCTTTTCAAACATTTTCTGACCTTGCACTTGCAATTTATTTCTTAACAGAACGACAGATAGATAGACTTTATATGTCCTTAAAGAGAAAATCGGTTGCATTTATTATTTGTGGAAGGTGTGTTTATTTGTATTTCATTCTGTTGAATTTAATATGAGTGACGTTTACCTATACAAACATCATATTTACAATTGTTAAAATTGTTCATAGAACATCAAATATACATTTTGTACTTTTATTTTACTATTTTATTTTAATATTCTGTTATTTTAGGTTGACATGGACATCAGATACCTTTATTCATCAGTTTTTTTATTTTATGTATTTATTTATTTTAAATATTTTATTATTTTAGGTTGACTTATTTAAGAGTTTAAATAAACAAATCTTAATTATTTAAAATTATATAATTATATTTGTTTAGAGTAAGTAAGTGTTAAGTCAAATTACACAAATAATGACTTTTTTTGAGGCTTAAAAAATTAGCAAAAAAATAATACATTTTAAATTAATGCAAATAAATAAAATAAAATTACACAAATAATGACAATTCTTTTGGAGGCTGAAGAGAAAAAATAATAATAATTGAGGCCTGGATTTCAAAGGCCTCATTTTATTTTTCAATAGTGTTTTATTTTTTATTTTTTTATTTTTTTTTTTATTTCAGGATGACATGGACATCAGATGCCTTAATTTATTATTTTATTTTATTTCTGATAATTTTTTTTAGGTTGGCATGGATTTCAAAGGCCTCATTTGTCAGCAGTGTTTAATTATTTGATTTGATTTAATTTTTAAATACTGTATTTTATTTTATTTTTTAATATTCTATTATTTTAGGTTGACATGGACCTCAGATACTTATTTGTTCATCTGCCTTTTATTATTTGATTTTATTACTTTTTTTAGGTTGCCATGGATTTCAAAGACCTCATTTAATTGTTTCTGCACTGTTTTATTATTTAATTTTTATTTTATTTAATTAATTAATTTATTTTTAATATTCTATTATTTTAGGTTAACGAGGACCTAAGTTGCCCTTTTTTTTTATTCATCACCTTTTTTTCTGATTTTTTTTGTTTTGTTTTTTAGGCCTCATTTCATTTTTCAACAAAGTTTTATTATGTAATTTTTATTTATTTTTTATTTTTTATATATATATATATATATATATATATATATATATATATATATATATATATATATATCCTTAACACGGACCTCAGTTGCCTTAATTTATTTATTCATCATCTTTTTTGTGATTTTTTTTGTTTGTTTTTCTGCTTTTTTTATTTTTTTTTAGGCATCATTTTATATTTCAGCAGTGTTTTAATTAATTGTTTTATGTTCATTTTTAATATTCTGTTCTTTTAAGTTGACAAGGACCTCAGATGCCTTTAATTTATTTATTCATCCCCTTTATTTATTTATTTATTTATTTTATCAACCAGGGTTATTATAGTTAAAACTTATTTCCCATGTAAACATTTCTCATTTTTATGTAGTCTTATTTGATGTGCTAAATTAACTAAACTAAAACTGAAAAAAAATAAATTAAAAAAAATAAAAGCTATATAGACCTATTAAAAACTAAAAATTAAAAATGACACTATTAATAAAAACTATAATCGTATCTCATTGATACTTGAGATGCAATGTGTGTTCTGTCACGGCCTATGCATGTGCATTTCTTTTTTTTTTTTTTATAGCGTCGCGTGTTATCAGGTTTCCAAACAAAGGAAACAAAGCCTTCGGCAAACTAATGACATTTGTTTTGTGCATAAACAGATGTGTTATATTTATACACAATAACTTTAATATAGAACCAGCAGAGTCACTGTGTACTTTTCCAGCCGCTCTTATTGTACGAGTGCCGTGTTGATGCTGGTGTCGACTTCAGGCTTCTCTTTGTACGAGAAATACAGGCGTGATTTCAGACATCCAAAACTCACTCAGAAGTGCTGCCAATGTGAGATTAAACTGAGCTTAATCGTTCCTGGATTCACAATCCTGTTCACACCAGTCCGGGTTGTTCCAGAGGACGTTACGTGAAATTTGCGTGCCATTGACCTACATTGAAATACTGTACTTTTCATGCAAAGCACCATCTGATTAAACAAACAAACATGATTTTCCTGTGAAATTGCAAGAAAGGAAAGCAACAGCCCAGTGTTTTAATACTCTGCTCATTTGTGTCCTGTAGCCTGGTTGGGAGTTTTTGGAGCCTCATGAATTATGCAGTCCTCACCATCCTCACCAGCTGCCTGCGCTGCCCCCTGGCTGGGAGGAGAGGCAGGACAATCTGGGACGAACCTACTATGTGAACCATGAGAGCAGGACCACCCAGTGGCACAGACCCACCATACAGTAATTATAACTCACTTTAAACAAACACACGTTTGAAACATG
>NC_133371.1:46742687-46775039 GCF_049309525.1 Garra rufa | reverse complement strand
GCCCCTTCAGTGTGATACAAGACCCTCGATCCGCTTCGCGTCGGGTCCTGATCACACTGTCGGGGCTTATTTCTGCGATAACTACCGGCTGCCTGTACATTATCCCGCTTATTACACGGCTACTTGCCACATAAGGAAAAAAACTGGACATGAATATGAATTTGAAACCTTTTATTGGCATATTTGTTTTAAATTAACATTTTTATCCTTCCGCGAAACGATATAGTACTAACATTCAAACTATGTACGTTAGTAAAACAATATTACGGAGCCCCGTACAATTTAAATAGATTAATGTCGAAATTTTCGAGACACCCCTCGCTGCAGACTGTAGCGAGGAGTACTTGAAATTTTCCATTGTTAATTGTGGTTGTCCAGTGTTTGTCACAAGATGGCGCCAAACGGTAATCTTTGTTGGCACGGAGGGATTTTAAACATACAAGTAGTACCGGCTATGTGTTATTACTTTGGAGCGGTGATTATTTGAAAAGAACGAACCTGCAAATGTCTCAACTGACCAATCAGAATCAAGCATTCTAAAGAGCCGTGTAATAAATATATATAATGAAACTGAATACTGGTGTAATGTAAAGGCTGATGCCAATTCAGCTTTGCATAACACATTTTTTATAACAAAAAATCATTTAAATAATAAATCATGTTAATGAACATAAGACTTTTTTCAAACACATAAAGAAATACTTTGTCCAAACTTTTGACCAGTACTATATATAAACAAAGAACATTCTCTCACTTTCAACTGTTTTTATTTCCAACACATGTATTGATATGTAAATATTTGCATGAACATAAATGCTTCAACAAATGAAACAACAACAACTGAAACAACATTTGAACTGAAATGGAGTGCAAAGGGGGAACAAATGTCAAAAGCAGCAGTCTGTATCTGGCCTGGTCATCAGTAGCTTTAAGTACTACACTGAATTAGTGAATACTACACTCAAGTTCTCAAACACATCTGGGTGTTCATATGATCAGATGTCCTTGGGTGTCTACAGATGATGGCTCTCCTAAGGATAAAAGTAGAAAAACAATTTAATATAATGCACAATATAAAAAAAAAAAAAATGCTATTATTGCTTAATACGTCAGTATATGTTGGAATTAACATTACCAAAGCTTATGTGATGGAAAAAATATTCACCATTAACATTACCTTTTGTTAACTACTGCTGATAACTGTTACACAATACCACGTTCAAGTTTACTTTCATGTTACTCACTGCTTTTGTCAACTGACAAGATAACTAGACGACTAATATGAACTTAGTTATAGCCCACATAACACTTAGCAATAAAACAGAAATAAAAAAACTTGCCTTTTTTCACTAATGTTACACACGAATCAAAAGGCAAGCTGCATGTGGGTCAATGACGTGGCATGTCAATTCTGGTGTCCAAAGCATATTCATAATATTAAAAATGTATACATTTTTAAATGCATTTCATTAAATGACTCAACTTTCCCCTCTTTAATTACTCTTGTGAGAATTCATTATAAATAATTAATCTTTAAGGAACTATTGAGCTCAAAAGTCCCAAAACGTCATTCCGGGTAACTGTCCCGGCTTAAAATCTGAGTACAAAAATACAATAAAAATGTAAATAATAAAAATAAAAATATTTAAAATCTACTTGGGCATAATTATATTGATGTTTTAAACGATACCTGCAAATATGGTTATAATACTAAGTTTAATTAAATTTTAATGACAGAAAGACTTTTGTCCCCAAATTGTGATTTCTGTAATGTCACTCCTGGATAACAGACACCAATGACCATTTTAGACCATAATGCATTGTGGTATGTCATGTGACATAATATTGTATCAAAAAGAAGACCCTGAATGAGCACCAGAACATGTGCAAAGGTGACTAAGCGTCTCTTAAAATATTGATATTTTGACCTTTTCGGTCACTGATGCACTTTGTAGCAATATCATGTGTCCTTTTGGATAACACTGACAAACTATTTATAATGTTTTTATATGAAAAAACTATCTATTTGATCTAAAAGATTACCTTAAAGCGATGATGGCTAAGTTGTAGTTTTCCATAGGTGGTTAAATTAGTGCCTGATTATAAAGAAAAATATTCGTTTTGTCATTCCTGGATAACAACATGTCATTCTTGGATAACAAAAAAACTCTGTTAGCCAGGACATGTCATCCGTTATCCAGAATGACATAGGCATAACAATCTAGTTTTTAATTAACATTTGTAAACTTTTAGGTATAGTTATTATAGTTATATTATTAACATTAACATTATTAACATAATTGTATGTTTTTTGCCGTATTTTTGCTGTCATTCATCTTGATTTCATATGATTCACATATAATTATCATTGAATTTAACTTTTGTAATGTTAATGGTCAAAATCATGAATAATGTAATCATTATTATTAATATATCCACATTTGGTAATACTTTATAATAACTACACGTTATTAAACATTATTTAAACATCATTAAACTGTTAATTCATCAATAAATTTACGATTTAAAATGCAGCTATAAATTCTTAATGCTTGATTTATAAGCCTACCTACAAGTATGAAATTAAAGTATGGAAATACAATTATTAAACACATTATAGATATGCTTTTAAATCAAGAATAAAGCATTTATAGCTGTATTTATAAACTGCTTATTAATGTCTTTTAATGCGTTATAAATAGGGCTGGGACACGATTAATCGCGATTAATCGCATCCAAAATAAAAGTTTATGTTAACATACTAAATGTGTGTTTACTGTGTGTATATATAATGTATGTATAAATACACACACAAACATGTATATAAAGAAAAACTGAAATAAAAATTAAATTGGTCATTTTTGAACGCGATGCTATTGGTCTAATAGGATTCAATGATCTATGCTAAGCTATGCTAAAAGTGATATCGCCAGAACAGGAGAACGGCTGAATGGATTTCAAAACGGTAAAAAATCAACTTATTAACTCGGGGGGAGTTGGAGAATGAGCCTATTTCCAAAAAAAGTGGAATGTTCCTTTAATCGAAATAGGTTCACACTCATTTGCAATAAGCCTAAATGTTTTAGCGGTGTAATGTGTTATTACACATTATACACTATACCCCTGGCCATTGTTTATGAAGCATTATAATTTTACAGATTTACTGTAATATTTAGAAAATACGATTTTAATGAAATTGGTGTCCCAAAAAGCCTGTTGTACTTTTTTTAAATCATTAAAAACTGTGAGTTTTGCAACTGTCAAGTGTATCTTACTTTGTTTCAAGTTTGAGTGTTGGAAAGAAAAATTATACTGATGATGGTTTTTATGGTAATCCTGAAAAATATTGCAGAATGTCATTCCGTCTAACAGTATGTCATTCCGGCTAACAATGACACGGGCAATTCATTTAACCCATATTTGTGTGTTAGATTACACAATTCAGTTTTTTGTTGAGTTAATGATAAAACAAGTCTTATTTACTTTATTGGAAAACATTTTTAAACATTTTCCAGGTTTTTTTTTTTATTTGGTTCTGAATTTTTGAATTAGCAGCAGCCAAAAATGAGCCTGTGCCTATAAGAAATCCCAAATTGATTATATTAATTGTGATTAAAATGTAGTTTTCTGAGCACTAATTGTTTGTTGAGCTCCAAATATGGAGATCAGTACATTTGTATATGCCAACAATGGTAGAAATGTAATTAATTTAAAAATTCATTACGTTACCCAGGAATGACATTTTCATGAGGAAAAAGATCTGATTCATCAAAAAAAATGGTTAATTACATTCTTGAAATGTGTAAATATCATTGCATTACATACACAACACTGTAATAAGTATAGAAAGTCCTAACATTTAAATTTTTGCCAGTTTAATTTTTTTTCACATTTTAAATCCTTATCCGTCATTCACCCATATGTAAACAATGACAAAATGCTACTTTAAATTATACGGCATCATACTTGAAGAGTTAACGTAAAGATATACATATAATCAGATTAATTAAAAAACGACATTTACTTGCCTGAATCGAAATGTTCGCTGTAATATCCTAGAGTTGCTTGTTGTTATCCAGCCTTCTCCTTCACTGCCGCAACTCGGGTGCATTTCTCGGAAATATACCGTAAAACGCGTCTCATAATGTTAGTTCCGGCCCAGGGGAAGCACACAACCACCGAACGACAAGAATCTAATTTTAAATTACACATTTAAACAGGAGGATTGTATATATTTGACCGCAATCCCACTGTTCATAAAGCGCTTCTCGCCATTGTTTTCGCTGGATCATTAACCGGAAACTTCCTGGGACCAACGACGTCACTTCCTTAAGCCGCCGAATAGCGCTTGAAATGGTCTATATAACATAAAATAAATAATACAATAAAATGTAATGAATTATATAAAAAAATAGTAAAGTTTAATATAGTTGCATGTCCAAATAATAAACATTATCACAAATTTACAAAATTAAACTACAATTTAATTACAATAATACACATTATAAATATAATGTGAATACAATTACAAATTTACAAAATTAAATTATAATAACACATATTAAAAATAAATAAATAATATAATTAAAAAATGGTAAAGTTTAATATATTTGCATATGCAAATAATAAACAGTATTACAAATTCACAAAATTAAATTATAATTATAACACACTATAATAAAATAAATAATTAAAATAAAATAAAAATAATTATATAATTAAAATGGTTACATTATAATAAAATAAACAAATGAATTATATAATTAAAAATAGCAAAGTTTAATATATTTGCATATTCAAATAATAAACAGTATTACACATTAAAAAAAATTAATTAGAATATAACACATAATAAAATAAATGAATTTATCATATAAATAAAATAGTAAAGTTTAATGTATTTGAACATCCAAATAATAAACTGTATTAAAGTTTTACAAAATTAAATAATAAATATAATAAACACTATAATAAAATAATTAAATTAAAATAGTAAAGTTTAATATATTCATATATTCAAATATTAAACAGTATTTCAAATTTACAAAATTTAATTAGAATTATGATACAGCACATTAGAATAAAATAAATTAATTATATAATTAAAAATAGTGAAGTTTAATATATTTGCATATCAAAATAATAAAACAGTATTACAAATTTACAAAAATTAAATCATAAATATAATACACATTTTAATAAAATAAATAAATGATTTTAAAATGTAGTTTAATATTTTTGTATATCCAAATAATAAAAATAATACACATTTAAAAAATTAAATAATTAGAATATAACACATTATAAAGTAAATAAATAAATTTAATTAAAATAATATATTTGCATATCCAAATTATAATTAATTATATATATATATAGTTTTATATATAGTTTTTTTTTTTTTTTTGAAGCACTGCTTAATTTTACCACTGGTGTTGCATTCATTGTCTTTAAAAAAAAAAGGGGGGGGGGGGGTTACAATGAACATTACGTTCAGTATAACAGTGTTGAAAATGATGTGCTATCATCAGAGATGTTAATATTACATAGAAAACAAATCTGAGCTCCGCAACACTTCAGTACAATTAACTCACTGCATAGAGAGAAATCTCTTTGTAAAATCAGTTTTATTAAACACAATTTGAAGTGAGACTGAAACAGTTGAATAATAAATCTGAATTATGGCTTTGCCGAGGTTTCCCCATTAAACAAGTTTTTTCACAGAGAAACATGAGTTACATCAAACAAGACAACCTTAATTTACATTCAGTAAACTGTATGCGCTGTACCAGCTCGGTTTCGAGGATGCCACACATGCATTCACTTCATATTGTTCGTTATTTACAGTTTATTGGCTCCGTACATTCATTGTCCTGTTATAAAATTAGTTGCACAAGTATCCTCACCTCATATTGATAAGCATGTAAGTGATTCACTGCACAATGCACAATATCTTTAAAAAATAATAAAACACGTTTTTATTTAAGGCACCAGGGGTCAACAGTCTTAGTGCTTTTGTTTAATAAATGAAATCAGATCAGTGAGTTTTTGTGGCACTGTTATATAAAAGAATAAATCGGTCACGGTGAGTAAACAGTAAACACTCAATGCAACAACATCTTCCCAGCAAACGTGTGGAAACATCTGGAAAATCAAACAGCAACTAAGTTTACATTCATGATGCCACAATGTTTCCCAGCTCAATGGAAGACGACATTCTCTGAAGAGCAACACACACAAAACAATGGAGAATGTAATGTGTATTTTTACCCAAAAATATTTTTAAAAAATTAAATGAAGAAAAAAATAGATAATGCATTTGAGATGATTTATGGGTGAATCCAACAAAAACACATTTAGAAAAAAAAATCATAAATATTATTTATACTTAATAATTTCTCATTATACATTTTTTTTTATTAAGGGGAGAAATGCACTTGTCAAGTTTGAGATTTTGAGCTTTTTGCTTTTTCATAGTGTTTTTTTTTTTTCAGACTAGTGGAAAGAATAGTAGTTTTATAGTACTTTATCTATTTGTGCCAGTAGATTTCAATTGCAATACATATTTTAAAGACCGTTTTCTCGAAATGATTTTTTTTTCTCCTAAACTGAGCCATAAATCTCCACTTTAGTAACACTTGCAAACACCAAACTTTACATTTTTATTCTTGTTTATATCCTGAAGGTTTTTACAGAGGGATTTGCTCATATATAATTTGCTTGATTTTATACATTTTATTTCCCCCAAACAACAACAACAAAAAATATCGTTTTCTGCCTGTTCTAAGTATTTTCTGAATTACGGAGTGACAAAGTGAGATACCCAAAATTAATATGTTAAAAAAAACTAGACAAGAATTTTGAAACTGACTTCATCCAGTGTTTAGATTTTAGTACAAGAAAATGTATGCAAATTAGTGCACATTTCATTAAATAATGCCTTACTTGCATATTAAAACCTAGCATTTTTAGAAAACTTGTAATACAAAAAATGTTTGCAATTATCAATGTAATCAATCAACCGAGTAATTAAGATGATAACTATTAGTTATTTTTATTACCCTATTCAACTGCAGTGCCTCGCCTTAATTAAAATTTGTTTCTAAAATTTTCCCAAGTATTACAATGTTTATTCTCTAGTTAGTTATGACCTGCATGTTTTTTTTTTTTTTTTTTTTGGATTTTGTAAGATTCACCCATGAACAATGAATCATAAAACAAATTAATTTCAGGAGACAAATGGTTAAAAGGGCTGATGCACTTCATAAATACATAGTTTGTGCTCTTTAATGCATCATGCCCGGAAATAAGGCCTTCAAGTAACAAACCTCCTCAACCTCGGCCAAAAAATACAAACTCGCATCCACCCAGGAAAGAAAGCTGTCAGACAACACAACTTACAAAAAGTGCATCCAACTTGTTCTCTGGCTCTGTTAATTTAAGATTTTCACTTCATTTGATCATAAAACAATGAGCCAAGCTGATATTTAATTAAAATAATATAGAGTAATGAGAAGGAAACAAAATGCAATACGGCCCATCCAGGAATATTGCTCATTAAGGACTAAACCACATGCTGCTAGTACCCTCAACAGTTACACAAGACACATGATAATGATACTCTTCAGGAAATATGCTACAGTAAATAATCTACAGCTACATTCAATGGGAAAAGGCCCAGTCAAGTGAACTATTAAATTAGCTGAATGTTTGTAAAGGCTTGAGAGCGGCTTTTATTGCTGATTTGACAGACCGAACAACGTTCTGGATAAAATAAAAAGCTTGTGTTTTTTAGTTACTCTGAAACCTGGATACTTACTGTTAATAAAATAATAATAATAATAATAATAATAATAATAATTAATAAAAACCCATCAGTAAAATCAGATTGTTCAACTGTTGTTCAAAAGTTCAAAAGTTTGGGGACAGTAAGATTTTTGTTTTTGTTTTCTTTTGAAAGAAATGCATACTTTTTTATTCAGCAAGGATGCATTCAATTACTTAAAAGTGACAGTAAAGATGTTTATAACCATTCATAAGATTTTTGTTTCAAATTAATGCTGTTCTATTCATGAAACAATCCTGAAAATTAAAATGTATCACGGTATTCACATGAATATGAAGCATTGAATAATAATCAGAAATGTTTCTTGAGCAGCAAATCAGCATATTAGAATGATTTCTGAAAGATCATGTGACACTGAAGACGTAATGATGCAGAAAATTCAGCTTACATCACTGGAATAAATTAAATTTTAATAGATAATCACATGGAAATTGCAATTGGTTTAAATTGCAATATTTTTTCACAATTTTACTGTATTTTTGATCAAATAAATGCAGCCTTGGTATATGATGGTGTTTTGGTGCCATGCTAAAAAAAAAAAAAAAAAAGATTATGGGATTAAAGACAAAATATTTTGAGATTAAAGTCGAAACGCTATGAGAATAAAGTGGAAATACTATGAGAATATGGTCAAAACACTATGAGAATAAGGTCAAATTCTTCAAAAATAAAGTCAAAATATTTTGAGAATAAAGTCGAAATACTACGAGAATAAAGTCAAAACACTATGAAGAATAAAGTCGAAATACTTCGAGAATAAAGTCAAAATATTTTGAGAATAAAGTCAAAACCCTATGAGAATAAAGTGGAAATACTATGAGAATATGGTCAAAACACTATGAGAATAGTCAAATTCTTCAAAAATAAAGTCAAAATATTTTGAGAATAAAGTCGAAACACTACGAGAATAAAGTCAAAACACTATGAAGAATAAAGTCGAAACACTACGAGAATAAAGTCAAAACACTATGAAGAATAAAGTCGAAATACTTCGAGAATAAAGTCAAAATATTTTGAGAATAAAGTCAAAACCCTATGAAAATAAAGTCAAAATACTTCAAAAATAAAGTCAAAATATTTTGAGAATAAAGTCAAAATACTATGAGAATAAAGTTGAAATACTGCCAGAATAAAGTAGATATACTAGGAGAATAAAGTCAAAACACTACGAGATTAAAGTCAAAATATTTTGAGAATAAAGTTGAAATACTACAAGAAAAAAGTCGAAATAAAGACAAAATACTATGAGAAATACTACGAGAATATGTCTAAATATTTTGAGAATAAAGTCGAATTTCAGCTTTATTCTCGAAATATTTAGACTTTATTCTCATAATATTTTGACTTTATTTTCGGAATGTTACAACTTTAATCTTGTAATCTTAGTTTAATTATTTAATGTGGCACTAAAACATCATCATATTGGTGAACATAAAGACGACTTTCAATAACATTTCAAAATCTTACCAACCCCAAACATTTGGAAAATCATTTCAAATCAAGTACTCACCCTCACCTTGTTCCCAACCCCTAAGACTTTCTCCTTTCGTGATTTGCTGAAAAACAGTATATACTTTTTCACCAATATAAAAACATTCTCATTAGAAACAAAAGGAGCCAGCAGAACTTTTGATTGGGACTTTGACATCAGTGACTCTCATGATTGTCCATCGCCAGCACTAGACGGCGTCCCCGATGCTTCTCGTGTCTTAAACAGCTGCGCTCCCTTTTCCTCCATGCAAGTGTCGCAACCCCAAACCGCAGACGTCTCAGCCGTCAGCAGATTGTACGCCGTCTCGGTCATCCCTGTGCAAACTCTGTGGAACCATTTCTGACACGAGGCCTCGCACAGAATGGCCTCTTGGTCATCGTTCACTTCACTCAGACATATGCCACACGGGTAGACGGGCTCGGATGAGGAAGACGTGCTCCTTCTGTTCAGAACTTTATTATTATTGTTATTGCCGTCCCTGCGGGCGTCTGCGGGTCGTGGCGACTTCTTCAAGGCTTCATTGTTGGCATGAAGGACGCCGTTGAGTTTTTCCACTCCGCTTTTTGTTTTCAGCTCTGCTGCGTTGTCCTGAGTCTTGTTTTCTTCACAGTTCTGGTTTTGCGTGGCGCTTTTGTTCACGGCTTCACTCGGGTCCTGTTTGGGTGTTGGTGTGCTGGACTGTGTGAAGTTATTCTGCTGCTGAGAGAGATTCGGGCTCACGTCAAGGGCTGGATTTCTCTCAGGACCGAAAACCGGACCACCTGGACTACTTTGGCTCAGATTGACATGCTCTCCTGGACTTGGTCTGAAGTGCATGATGCTGTTGCTGCCGCCGCCCGCAAACGGCGGACCGTAATTTGGGTTTTCTGAGTGGCCGTAGTTGAATCCCAGTGGCCGGTTGTAGCCCATTGGATTCTGGGAAAAAGGATGAGGCTGGTTTCGCATCTGGTAAGGAGTGCCGTATGGAGAAGGCATCCTGGGAGCCATCCTGGGCGGCCCATAGCCGCTGAACCCTGGGTAATGTGAGTGGCCAAAATAAGGGTTGGCAGGAGGAAGTGGCTTTAAGGAGGGCGAGTTGTAATTGTCATCAAACGGGTTGGAGGCTATCAGGTGATCCGCACTCGGGTTTGGAGGAGGCGCATATTCAGACAGAGGAGAGAAGGATGGCGCCTGTTAAGAAAGAGATCCATTTTCACTCCTAAATACTCATACAGTATGTGACCCTGGATCACAAAACCAGTCCTAAGTAGCAACAGGGTGGGTCAAAATTATACATTTTTCTTTTATGCCAAAAATCATTAGGATATTAAGTAAAGATCATGTTCCATGAAGATATTTTGTAAATTTCATACTGTAAATATATCGAAACTTAATTTTTGATTAGTAATATGCATTGCTATGAACTTCATTTGGACAACTTTAAAGGTGATTTTATCAATATTTAGATTTTTTTTTTTTTTTTTTTACACCTTCAGATTCCAGATTTTCTAATAGCTGTATCTTGGCCAAATATTGTCCTATCCTAACAAACCATACATCAATAAAAAGTTGAAGCCGAAGTAAAAGAAAAGGTTGTAGAAGCCAAAGTAGAAGAAAACAAATGTCAAAGAAGCAGATTTCGGGAAAGTCAAATAAGCAGAAGTAAAAAAAAAGTCAAAGAAAATTCGAAGAAACGAAGTAGAAAAAAAGCCAAAGTCAAGGAAGTCGAAGTTGAAGAAGCCGAAGTCAAAGAAATAGTCGAAGCCGAAGTAGAAGAAAAAATTGTTGAAGAAGCAGAATTCGGAAAAGCCAAATAAGCAGAAGGGAAAAAAAGTCAAAGAAGTCGAAGTCAAAGAAAATTTGAAGAAGCGAAATAGAAAAAAGGTGAAAGTCGAAGTCAAAGAAGCAGAAGTCCAAGAAAAAGTCAAAGCTAAAGTAGAAGAAAAAGTCGAAGCTGAAGTAGAAGAAAAAGTGGAAAAAGCAGAAGAAAATGGAAGTTAAAAAAGCAGAAGTCAAAGAAAGTCGAAGTTAAAGAAGTCGAAGTAGAAGAAAAAGTCAAAGAAAAAAATTTTTAGAATCAGTAGAATTCAGAAAAGTAAAATAAGCAGAAATAAAAAAAGGTCAAAGTTGTTAAAGTCAAAGAAAAGTCGAAGAAGCCGAAGCAGAAAAACGTTTAAAAAGCAGAAGGCAAGGAAGATGAAGAAGCAGAAGTCGAAAAAAGTTGAAGAAGTTTAAGAAGCAGAATGTCGAAGCCTAATTAAAAGAAAAAGTTGAAAAAGCAGAAGTCAAGGAAGTTGAAGAAACAGAAGTCAAAGTTAAAGAAGCAGAAGTTGAAGAAAAAGTCGAACTTGAAGAAGCCGACGTTAAAGAAATAGTCAAAGCCAAAGTAGAAAAGTCGAAAAAGCAGTAGTCAAGGAAGTTGAAGAAGCATAAGTCGAAGAAAAAGTTGAAGAAGCCGAAGTTGAAGAAAAAGTTGAAAAAATAGAAGCAGAAGTCCTAGAAAGTCAAAGTTGAAGAAGCTGAAGTCAAAGAAAAAGTCGAAAAATTGTCGAAGAAGCAGAATTCGGAAAAGCCAAATAAGCAGAAGGGAAAAAAGTCAAATAAGTCGAAGTCAAAGAAAATTTGAAGAAGCAAAATAGAAAAAAGTTGAAAAAAAAAAACAAAAAACAGAAGTCGAAGAAGCAGAAGTCCAAGAAAAAGTTGACGCCAAAGTAGAAGAAACAGTCGAAGCTGAAGTAGAAGAAAAAGTGGAAAAAGCAGAAGTCAAAGAAAGTCAAAGTTAAAGATGCCGATGTAGAAGAAAAAGTCAAAGAAAAAAAAAATTTCTTTGACTTTTGAATTCAGAAAAGTCAAACAAGCAGAAGTAAAAAAAAAAGTTCAAAGAAAAAGTCGAAGAAGCCAAAGTAGAAAAACTTTTAAAAAGCAGAAGGCAAGGAAGATGAAGAAGCAGAAGTCTAAAAAAGTTGAAGAATTTGAAGAAGCTGAAGTCAAAGAAAATGTCGAAGCCTAAATAGAAGAAAAAGTTGAAAAAGCAGAAGTCAAGGAAGTTGAAGCAGAAGTCGAAAAAAAAAGTTGAAGTTGAGGAAGCCGAAGTCAAAAAAGTCAAAGAAAAAAAATGTCTAAGAAGCAGAATTCAGAAAAGTCAAATGAGCAGAAGTTTAAAAAAAATAAATGTCAAAGTCGAAGTCAAAGAAAAAGTCGAAGAAGCCGAAGTAGAAAAAAAAGTTGAAAAAGCATCAGTCAAGGAAGTTGAAGAAGTTGAAGATGCCGAAGTCAAAGAAAAAGTCGAAGCCGAAGTAGAACAAAAATTGTTGAAGAAGCAGAATTTGGAAAAGTCAAATAAGCAGAAGTTAAAAAAAAAAAATCAAAGAAGCTGAAGTCAATCAATATTGTTGGCATAAAAGAAAAACTGATCATTTTGACCCGTACAATGTATTTTTGGCCATTGCTACAAATATAACAGTGCTACTTAAAAAAACTCTTTGTTTGAAACGTCTAAGGAGGAAAACAAAGTTTCATTCAGTACCTGTGTGCTTGACCTGCGTCTCTTTTTCTCAGGGCTTCCCAGCAGCAGCCCAGGACCTCCTAAAATATCCAGCCCACCTTCACCTCCTGGAAAATCACAAACTGAGTTCATATAAAATAAAAATAATCTAAAATACCTACGGGCAATCTGAAACATAACATATCACAGCACATTATTTGAATAGCCAATAGTCCTTAGATTACATCAATGTGTAATTAGTAATTTGGTATATTTTTGTAAAACTGTACATTTTAAATGTGCATATTGTTTATTTTGTCAGCTTACACTACTAGTACAATGGCATACCAATGAAAAAGCTCAAAGCTAATACACATTAAATCTACAAAATGTAGATTGGACAGGGTCCTAAAGTGACTGATGCTGAAAAGTACATTTTACAATCTGCATCACACCAATCATTGCATTAGAAGTTTACACCAATAATATACTATTTGTGACCCTGGACTACAAAACCAGTCATAAGGGTCCATTTTTTGAAATTGAAATTTATACATCATCTGAAAGCTGGAAAAATAAGCTTTACTGATCTATGGTTTGTTGTGAAAGGACAATATTTGGACACGATATTTGAAAATAGAATATAAATACTGAGAAATGCCTTTGAAGTTGTCCAAATGAAGTTCATAGCAATGCAAATTGCTCATCAAAAAATACATTTTGATATATTTACGGTATGAAATTTACTAAATATATTCATGGAACATGATCTTTACTTAATATCCTAATGATTTTAGGCATAAAAGAAAAATTCATATTTTTGACCCTATGTATTTTTGGTTACTGACACAAATATACCTACTTATGCTACTTAAGACTGGTTTTGTGGTCAAATTTTGACAGCGTTTTGTTTCAGTAGAATATAAAGAGTCTAACTTATTCTGACTTGTATATTAAAATATATAAAAGAATAAGGGAGCATATTAAATTTTGTTGCGTTTTGAATAAGATAAATTTTCAAAATATAAAATAACAATTGATTTTTGCTGTAAATATGCCTGACAAGATTGTTACACTGAATGACATTTTAGTGACTGCCTTCTGTAAATTAGGTAAAAAAAAACGTCTGATACTTATTCTTTTGGTCAAATTTTGACAGCGTTAGGCTTGTTTCAGTAGAATATAAAGAGTCTAACTTATTCTGACTTGTATATTAAAACATATAAAAGAATAAGGGAGCATATTAAATTTTGTTGCGTTTTAAATAAGCAAAATTCATTTTGAAGATCATTTTTGAAGAAAGAAATGCATACATTTATGTAATGTGAAGTCTGATCTTTGAGAAAATATAAATGGTAATTAGCAGACAATTTGAAATAGTAATAAAACCTATAAAAGTATTTCAAAAACACTTGAATGGACACATTGAATTCTCATTGCAAATTGCTTTTGTTGCATTTATACATTCATTTACACACACTTTTGTAACTTTTAACCTGAAGTTTTGCTTTTTATGGTTACATCATAAACATTAGATGGCAGTTTTAATGTTGCATGCTCTCCTGAAGTGTACAGTATAAATAGACTTTTTTCGCCTGCTGATCGACTCAAACTTCCCCAAAACTCTCCAGAAAGTACGATTTATCTGACAGCATTGATTCAGAGGCCTGACATGTATTTCTTTTCAAAAGCGTATGTGAATACGTCGCTGTCTACTTTTGAGTTCTTCACCAAAGGCCTAAAGGCCGCCAGACTGCTTGCTGTCGCTCCGGTAATTACGACCGACACCGAATCAAGCCTCTAAAACACGGAAAATCCACGTTACCTCGGTTTCGTTTTAGAGAGAATGAATCTTTATCCTGCTCTGTGGACATTACAGGCTCCCTCACATGACTCAAGCGCACGGAAGGAACGGGAAATGCTGTAACTTTGATGTTAGAAAGAGTGATTGTAGTCAACTCGTCTCGTTCTTCCCCCCGTTTCGCTGCAATCACGGCGGCGGCGGCGCTCCGTGCGCGACCGGGAAGCGAATTTACCTTTCGTACCATGGCGAAGGCTCGTGTTAATTATTCATGAGCCGAACCTTCGCCATTTAAAGTATACCCAACGACGTCATCGTAACGTGATTAATATTAATGAGACAAAGACGTCGCGTAATCCGCAGGGTTCTCAGACGTTATTAATATTAAAGAGGACGTCCTCAACCATGGGCAATGACGTCAGCACGCCCTAATTAATATTCAAAGCTAAGCCTAGGCCGTAGTAGTTCTGCAAAATATGGAGTTAAATATGGGCCAAAATTAAACAAATCCAGCTATCTGTCCCAGTGGGAGGAGTAGACACCTTTGACTTGTTTTATGGGGCAGTTCACTACAAAAATGTGTCACAGAAACCCCTCTATATTAAATCACGTGTGTGTGTGTGTGTGTGTGTGTGTGTGTGTGTGTGTGTGTGTGTGTGTGTGTGTGTGTGTGTGTGTGTGTGTGTGTGTGTGTGTGTGTGTCTTAAGTGTTGCGTTTAATGTTATACGCCATTATGATTATGATTCACTAATGTAAAATGCTGTCATTTTAAAAGTTTTTATTTACATTGAGTGGCTGCAGTTACATGCGACTGCAACACGGCACAGCTGCAAAAAAAGATATTAGTTTTATTTTTTATTTAATATTTCAAATATTTTAAAGAATAAAAAAGAGAAATTTACAAAAGTGATTTTATGTCCATAGAAAGCATATTAAATGTAAGTAAAGTGTCTACTTTTAGGTTTCAAATAAGTTTTTGAAGAATAAAATGTCAAACTTGATTGAAATAATTTTACATTGTCATTCAGTGTAACACAATATTTATGTAAAAATTCAAACAACATGCTTATTCTGATTTGTACATATTCAAATGTATAAAAGAATAAGCGAGCAGTATAAATGTTGTTGTGTTTTAAATGAGTAAAGTTTTTAAAATGTAGAATTACTATTAATTTTTGTTGTAAATATGCCTGACAAGATTGTTGCACTGAATGACATTTTAGTGGGTGTCTTCTGGAAATTAGGGAAAAATGCATGATATTAATTTTTTGCTCAGAAAATTTACTTAAAAAAAACAATTTATAGCAGTATTACACTTATTGTTTTTATGCTTAAACCCTTTTCATCTTAGACCTATATATATGTATATGGTTAGTTGACTTATTTTGTAAAAAAATATTTTTGAAGAAGAAATGCATATATTCATGTAGTGTGAATTCTTTGAGAAAATATAAACGTCCCTAACTTTGTCAATTCTTTCATAATTGATATTTACATTTTACTAAACTGTACCTTAAATTTGTCCTATGGTGGGACAGCAAAAAATTAAGAAAAAAAAAAAAACTCTTAATAATATATGAAAAGCATAAGAGAAATTTATCTTTATGGTTAGATCATTATTTTCATATAGTGTTTTAGTTAAATTATATAGTGAAATTATAATTTATTTTTATATTTGTGTGTGTGTGTGTGTGTGTGTGTGTGTGTGTGTGTGTGTGTGTGTGTGTGTGTGTGTGTGTGTGTGTAAAAATAAATATAAATAAAAAAAAAATGAAAAATTTAAAAGAGAAAAGAGACAATGTTTTAATATTTTCAACATTTTTATTTAACTTGGAAATCATTCTTTATAAACAATCTTATTTGTGGTGGGGGTAACTCATGTAAAGGCATACCTTTTTTGGCATAAACATTACACCATATTGCAGAAAAAAAAAACAGAACAAACTCTTCCAATAAACACATGGTACATGTATTTGGAAAGTAAAGCAGAATACTGACAAGTGTAATTTTATTTATTAAGAAATACATTCAGTTTTTAAGGCTTATAGATACATTTACTGCTGCAGTGGGATGGAAACCAAACCATCACTGCTTGAAGAGTTTACAAAGATCTCCCTTTTTCCCTTCAGTTCAGACAAATTCAGAACAAACAACTTCAACAGAAGAATAACAGAACAGAATTCAATTGAAAGCAAGTTTAAGCAAGTGCAGTTCACATCGGCACTAAATAAAGTGACATGAAACTGGACTGACATTATTTCCTGAGTAAAATCACCTATATTAGGCGGGTGGGTAAACGTGACAAGCAACCTGAGTTTTCGACTTGAACATTTGACACGTTTTATGGTGTTGCATTTTTAATTTCAAAGAAAACTGCATGGAATTACACTTGCACACACAAAGAAAAGCTCAATGTGAAGTTAACAATTTCACGTTGACAACACAACAATCAATTTAGTTCTAAAACACTAAAGCATATTGAAATGGATATCAAAAACATCAATCCCGGCATGTTTTCTTCAGCAGGGAAGTGAAACCAAATATTTAGTCAGTACTTTCACAAAATCCAGGGTACATCATTTATCCCACGCAAAAAAAAAACGTACAAAAACAATACAATAATTCTCCTCCAGTGAGAAAAGTTATAAAAGGAAACAAAAGGCATGAAATTTATCATCTTTGGTTTGCTTGACAGTCACAAACGAGTGAAAGCAGGACCGTGTAACACTGTTTTTGGTTTCCTGATGTCCTTTCAGTAAGCAGAAATCAAATCCGCTTAGGAATAAAGCTTTGAAAAATGACAAAAAGCATGCAAAAGAATCTACTTTAAAGCTCTGTGCAACGGCGACCACATTCTTTGGTTTCAGGCTGTTTGCTTCGAAAAGAAAAATTCAAAACTGATTGTGTTTCTCTGATTGAAATACAGCGAGCGAGCCATTTCCCCTGATTGAGAAGAATTTCAGTCGCATGGGATGTTAATATAATATAATATAATATAATATCTCTCTCTCTCTCTGTGTATATCATTTTCATGTACAATAACATCCGTGTTGAACTTGAAACTCTAATGAGGGAAAAGGATCGCTGTGACATTTGATTTAAAGAGGTGAATCTCATAAATATTTCCAGCTAATGTTTCACTCCAAAATTAAAAGAGAAAAATGAGAAATTATAGAATTATTTCCATGACAATTAAAAAGGTTCAAACACTCACTGATGCTCCAGAAGGGAACATAATGCATTAAAAGCCAGGGGGTGAAAACTTTTGAAACTGAAGATCAGGTTAAAATTAAGTTATTTTGTCTTGTGGGAAACATCTGTAGTTTCTGAAGGGCAATACTAAATGAAAAAAAAAATGATATTTAGGCAAAATAAGAAAAATATACACATTTTCATTTTGTTCAAAAGTATTCAGCTCTTAATGTGCATTTTTTCCTTCTGGAGCATCAGTGAGTGTTTGAACCTTTTGTAATAGTTGCATAAGAGTCCCTCAGTGTGAAAAGATCTCAAAATCATACAGTCATTGTGGGAAAGGGTTCAAATGCATAAATATGCTAAAAAAAAAAAAAGAATTAGTGGCACCTGAAGGATTTTTCTGAAGAACAAGGGACTCACTTTTGATATCCTGACAATTATTTTATACCATGACAATTATGAATGGTATTACTTTATGATTATTTGCATTAAAAATGTGTATTTTATATCATGACAATTGTATAAAATAATGTCAAATAAGCAATTAATTTATGATTTACATCCAAAAATATATTTATATCATGACAGTTAAGCAATGAATTTACATTAAAATATTTTGTTTTAACATAGTATATTTAGATATATATGATTTATGTATAAATATATCATAATATATATTTTAAAAAATATAAAAAAGCTGTTTATTTAACAATGTAATGTAAAATCTAAATCTAAAACAAGTTTATGCAAAGTTTAATTTCTTGTTTTCCCTGTTGATTTTGGAGTAAAATATGACGTGCATTCATGAGATCTGCATCTGCACCTCATTTGCTCTCAGTACATCGAGACGTCTCTGAGTTCTGTAAAGCAGCTCTTTTTTGGGCACTGGCCAGTCTCGGACGAAACATCTTTGGTTTGATTCAGGGATAATCTCATTGTCATCTCATCATCCCGAAGACCAGCGAACCAGAAAGAAGAAACGAAAGAACAAACAGCTCTGCAGATGATGGCGTGTCACCGTTGCACATCAAACGACAAACAACTCTGAACTAATCTGAAAGACAAGTGCTACACTCATGATCCTAAATCTAAAATAGCGTCGACTATTTCAAAGCACTAAAGTAACTAAAATGCGTACTCAGTAGTACATATACTGTATGTTGAGAAAAATAGATATCTTTGGAGGCAAAAAGGTTCGATTATTATTTTTGGTTTTCAGAACATTCACTCGGACTGCAGTCTGATCAATCTCTTGCTCGTTTAAGGCCATTGTTTAAAGCTATCGGGTTCTGCCGAACTAAGAAACACCCAGCATTTTTGGTTACTTCGTACTCGAAAGAAGAAATAAACTATGGTGAAAAGAAACAGAGGTAAAACACACATTCAGTACGGGTCAACCGCCCGAAAAAACCCTGTCCGTCAAACCATGCCACCGTACACGGCTTACAAATCATCCCTGAGACAAAGAACATCAAACTACTGCTAAAAATCAAAAGGTAAAATGAGGTAGTATAAAACAGGGACTATAAGAGCAAAACATACACACATTCATACAGCAAACCTGAGAAGTCGCAAGTATGGAAACGGTCCTAAACACTAGCTTAACCACGTTTAATGCAATGAGCGGAGTAGCTCCGCCCACTTTGAATCCTATTGGTCAAAAGTCCTGCATATTAAACGGCAACTATGCTCCGATTGGCTGTGCCGTTTCACACAGCAGGCAGGACGGCTTAAAAACCTTTGCGATCTCATACTTGAGGATTAAACAAACAGACAAACACTAAACAACGCTGTCGAGTGTATAAGTGGACGTTAAATACTAGAATAGTAGATCAACTGAGGTAGATTAGGAAGTCAAGAGAACTTTTCCATTCTCTCTCTGAGGTTACGTCAAAAAACGTGACATCCCCGTTGAACGTTTTAGACGTTTTTGAACACATTCATGGTGGGTGAGATTCTAGTTTCTTTCAGACACATGAAACGAACAGAAAATAGAGAAAGAAATACATTCACCGAGAAAGAGGGCCATGTGGACGTCTCGGGTCGTCCGGCTCTGCTCAGTAGTCCGTTTACGCAGCAGGGGGCGTCAGAGAGCACTAGGCTTTTTTTCCTAAACAGGATGAGGCTCGATCATTTCCTGTTCTTGAGGTGTCGTTTCTGTCTTTGGGATCATGCGGAGATGCAGGTCTTTCTCTGAAACCTCGTGGATGGGCGTTTCGTCCGACGCTTCGCTTTCCTCGCCCCGCAGGGAGGACGGACGACTGCTGGCCCCCAGAGACAGGTTGATCGCTTCGGTGCCGTCATGAGAGTAACGTCCCGAGTCGCCTGTTTCGTGGCTTCCTTCGCTGGATTGAGAGCCCTCGCTGTCGCCCCCCGATGGCCCAAACAAGCCCTGCAGAGAGGATGGCGTCTGTTGAGGAGAGGTTTCTGTGTAGCACAGGAGGGTGGTGCCATGATGATAGGAATAAGAAGGAATGGAGACCTTCTTTATTTCCTGAAAGAGAAAGACAACACGTAAACGACAGAGAAAGAAGAGTTTCTGAACTAAATTGTCCAAAAGAGGCCTAATTTGGGTGAATCTAATGTTACACTTCGTCTCAAAAGCACAAAGAAACAGATACAAAATTACATTTGAATTAAAAGTGAAAAAAAAAGTCACAATATTTTTTAAATGAAAATAATTGGTCTCTCATTAATGCACAAAAAACTGATACTTATTATTTAAATGAATTAAAACTGATTATTTAAAGTGTTTTTTCATTAATTATTTATATACTATATTAATTCTCAATATTGAGGTGAATCTCAAAACCAATCAAGAATATTTCTCTCTAACATTTTACTCCAAAATAAAAAAAAAGGAAAAATAATACATTATTTTTTGCAGAGCCAAAATAATTTTCATGGCAATTAAACAAGTCATTCAAATTGAATTTAAATTATTAATTTAAAATTAAAATTAAAATATTACTATGGTGGTTTGCACTGAAAATATATATTTTATATCATGACAATTAATGACAATTATTTTATATAATGTCAAATAAGCAATTAATTTATGGTTTACATTAAAATATATTTTGAGTATATTATAAAATATACTAAGTTATTTTTTATATAATGCCAATTGATGACAATTAGCATATATCATGTCAAATAAGCAATTAATTTATGATTTACATAAAAAATATTTTATATCATGACAATTAAGCAATTAATTTGACGATTTACATTAAAATATATATTTTAATTCATTCTAATTTTTAATATTTTTGAATTTTTTTCTGCCATTTATCTTGTAATTTTAGTTTTTCAACTTAAACTTATTTTAGTTCAAATAGTTGCCAAGGCAAAAAAATTTTCAAAGCAATCAAGTTTTTTTTTTTTACTAATACTTAATTCCATTTTATTCATTTTTTTTTTTATCTCCGTTTCTTTAATAATAATTGGACACATTTTAATACCTTGTTATCCCTCTTAAAGAAGTTCCATCTCTTTCTTTTTTTCTTCTCAGTGGAGGGCTTCACTGGGCCATAACTGTTAATGATCAGATTTGTTCCACCCTAAAACAATAAAACAAGTAAAACATCAGAATACAGTTTCCACAATTTTATTATCTGCTATGAAACACACACAAGAGGTATTTTTAGTCAGGAATGTGTCTTTTAATCATACCTTTGCATCGATGAAATGATCTCTCATCATGGGCATCATCACCTCCACGCTCTCAGCTTGACTCTGATTGGCCAGACGGACAGCAGTGGGCGGAGTCTGTCCTCCAGCTTGTCTGATTGATTTGCTGGTAGAAGATTTCCTGTCATGAATAATGCAGGTCAGTTACTGAATCAACATTAAAACAATCAATTATAAAATGAATATTTTGAATTAGCTTTTTTTTATTGAATCTCTTACCTGGTTTTGCTCCTGCAGGCCAGTATGAGGACGCAGATGATAATGCAGGTTAAAGCGATACTCACACCCACCACTATCCCTGTCATTGACCTCTGATCCAGGTGATAGAAACCATCAGAAAACGCTGTGGATAGAGCACATACAGAGGAGATATCATATTTAAATCCAACATTTCTATTGATTTTAAGATCTTCTGTCAGTTTAAAGAGGGCACTGCTTGACAATAAAGCTTGCATTATTCACCTGTGCCGTGGGCGGAGCCATGTGTTCGGGGGGCGTGTCCATCTGCGTGCACCGTTAGTTCTACCGCAGGCGAGAACGGCCCATCTCCCATCTGATTGGACGCTGAGACCTTCACCAGGTACACCTGACCAGACTGAAGATTCTCCAGCAGGGCCATCGTGACGCTCCCTGATAACAAGGATAACGTTATTAACCAAAAAATAATGAAAACAGCCACTGTATGAGTAATTTCCATCATAGACTCAGAAATACTGAGAACCTTTTGGGAGAAAAAAAATGACTTATATTTATTCATTAACTGTGTCAATCTCAACAAATCTTAATAAATAATTTAATAAAAATGCATTTGCAAATACTTTGATATATAACTAAATTATCTGCAAGAATCTAAGAAATTACAACTGCTTGGCATCAGTGCTATTTTAGTATTATGAAGCAGCTTTTTGTTTATATTCTCAGTTTTTGTAAATTTGTGTGACGTTTTGCCATTTTTATTAGTTATATATTTTTATTATATATTGTATATTTTTATTCACCTGTAATTTCTTTTATTTCAGCTTTCATTTGAGTAATTAAAAAAACATGCTGTTGAAACATATATTTCTAATTTATCTTTTTGCTTTAACATTTTTTGTGTTGAAATGTAGAGATCATAGTAAAAAAAAATATAGGCACCTTTTCTTTGATCTTTTTTTTATTTTGGCATTATTTTTATAAATATTGAAGTAAAACAATCACATTTTACCTTCAAATTAACCAATGTTTTTTTTATTTTTCATTAAAATCAGCAAATATTAAATTCTGCATAACAAAAATTACTATGTTGTACTATATAAATATTTATAAAATATATACACTACCTGTCAAAGGTTTTTAAACAGTAAGATTTTTAAAAAAATTTTTTTGAAGTTGTCTCTTCTGCTCACCAAGCCTGCATTTATTTGAACCGAAGTACAGCAAAAACAGAAAAATTATGAAATAATATTAGTATTTAAAATAACTGCTTTCTATTTAAAATGTAATTTATTCCTGGGATCAAAGCTGGATTTTCAGCATCATTACTCAAGTCTTCAGTGTCACATGATCCCTCAGAAATCATGTTCAAAAAACATTTTTCATTATTATTATCAGTATTTAAAACATTTGAGTACTTTTTTTCAGGATTCTTTGATTAATAGAAAGATCCAAAGATCAGCATTTATCTGAAAAAAACAAAACAAAAAACTTTTGTAATATTAAGAAATTAATATGTTTATTTAGCAAGGATGAAAAAAATTGTTGATAAAAAATGTATAATGTACAAAAGATTTCTATTTCCAATAAAAGCTGTTCTTCTGAACTTTCTAATTATCTTCTATTTATTTTCAACATAAATTATAATAATAAATAATAGAATATTAGAATCATTTCTAAAAGGATCATGTGACTGGAGCAATGCTGCTAAAAATTCAGCTTTGAAATCTAAGAAATAAATTCAATTTTAAAATATATTCAAATAGAAATCAGTTCTTTTAAACAGTAAAAATATTTTTTGAAACAAATAGTGAGCAGAAGATTCTTTAAAAAAAAAAACATCAATATCTTACTGTTTAAAAACTTTTGACTGGTAGTGTACAAGCATAAATATTGAATTATTTTTATTTATTTATGCAAAACATAATGCTTTTGATTTGCTTGTGAAATATGACACTAGACAGGTTTGGTGAGATTCATCCAACTGGGATTTTTTACAGCCTTCCTCTTTAATCTTTATTTGACAGCACAGGATCAGAGTTTTACTGCAAACAGAACTCCCCGTCAGCATCGCGCCGGTTATTTGTGACCAACAGATTCAGGGTGTTGAGGGTTAAATGTCAAAGGTTTAGTGACTAGTCTCATTCCAGTACCACCCAAAACAGTCTAAACCAGCAGCACATCTCTATGGCCGTAACTGGCGAACCGCAGCGTGATTTATCCTGCAGAGCAGGCTGGGAATGACCTCAGGATCCAAGCCTCGTGTTTAGACCCAGAGAGCTGTGCGTGTAACTGAAAACAGATGAGATCCGTGTGGGACGGCAGTCCTGCTCATAAACACTAATTCCATCTTTTACAGTCACTGCCCTGCATTTAGACCTGAGCTGTTCACAAGAGAGCCGTTTCAGCACCTAGTAAAATGTTCGATTTCAGTTCAATTTGTACAGTGCTTCTATAATACATATATTGTTTTAAATCAGCTTTACAGAAAATGCTTGTTACAATGTTACAATCAGTACAAATAATCACAAGTATTAGCTATTAGTCAGAGTCAATTTTATTTTAAATATGTTTGTGTTTTTTTTTTACAGTTTTAGTTTTAGTTAATACATCAAATAAAAGAGAAAAATTAGAAAAAAGATAATAACAAATAATAATGGTAGTTTTGCATCCCTGGGATACTATTATAGTTTTTAGTAATGTATTGGATTCGTTTTTATTCCATATTTTTTATTTTCATTTTAATTCTAGCAAAATTTCTAGTAATTTTGTTGTGTGTTTTCATCATTTTTATTAGTTTTTTGTATGTCTAAATATGTATGCATATATATTGGATTAGTTTTTATGTAATATTTTTTATTTTCATTTTAACATTTTAAATCTTAGTAAATTTCTAGTAATTTTGTCGTGGTTTTTTTGTCCTTTTTTGTGTTTTTTTTTTATATGTCTATATCTATATACATCTAATAGTGGTAATTTTGCATTGTTGAGATACTGCTCAAAAAAATAAAGGGAACACTTAAACAACACAATGTACAACAAAGTGTTCCCTTTATTTTTTTGAGCAGTATAGTTTTTAATAACATATTGGATTAGTTTTTATTTCATATTTTTTATTTTCATTTTAATTCTAGCTAAATTTATATTATTTTTGTTGTGTGTTTTTGTCGTTTTATTTAGTTTTTGTATGTCTAAATATTTCTAAATATAAATAAATATATATATATATATTAGGGGTGTGATGAGACACTTATCTCACGAGACGAGACGAGATTTTTTAACTTTTTTAAAGAAATCCTCAATGATGAACTACAGTATATAGGGGAAAATAGTGTTTTATTCAACAAAAAAACACAAAATGCAAAAAAAAATGTAGGTTCATTTTGATATGAACTTGTACTTTATGAAATTAAACTTCTATTTTAATGAATTATATGCAGTAATACAAATGTAAACTAATGCTGCATGATTCTGGATAAACTGAAAAACATTTTATAACTTGGAGATCATGATTCTGATGAAAAAAAGAATTAGAAATCTAAACAAAATTACGAAATTTACAAGTGGTTCTGACAGAATGTTCATTGCTTAAGTCTAAATTTTAATTAAAAAAAAGAAGGAACCAGTGTCTCATTTAATAAAGACTTGTTTCACTATTGGAATCTCTTATCGCAAGCCGTTTTAGCATTTAAACCTTTGTTCAGACTATCCATAAATATATTTAAAGATAAGAAGAATTGTATTTTGATGAGTGATAATTATAATTTGACTAGTCAGAATGACAATTAGAGATATCTGCAAATATAATTGCACTAGGAAGAAATCGGATTCGAGATATCTGTAAACACATTTTGACTAGTCAAAACTAAATCTAAGATATCTGTAATGATGTTACAGATATCTTTAAAAGACGCGTCATATATCCGCAAAGGTAATTAGAGATATCTCTAATTCCGTTTAGACTAGTCCCAAATATATTTGAAGATATCTGCATTGTATTTGCTCCTAGTCGAATCTCCTGTTGCGTGACGTGAAACTACATTTCCTCAGCACCGCCCACAGTCAGTGTTGCCAGATTGGGCGGGTTTCCGTCCAGTTGGGCTTCTTTTGATAAGCTTGAATAAGGCATTGGGCGGGTTGACAAAATTTGGGCTGCTTTAAACAAATTAAAAGCCGCCCAATCAGCTGCTTTCTTCGCTTTCATCATTAGTCATGTTATTTTAATATGCTCGAGCTCAAAGTATCACAGTAATATAATGTGTAGTGCAGCCATCAAATCATTTTTGCTTAACGCAACCCTTACTGGTTTAGTTTAACAGAGACCTGTCAATCAATTTACGTCTTTTACGTTAGTGAGATGTGATGACTTGTGAGTGCCGGGGTTTTGGCGCTATAACGGCCAAGATTTTGAATATGCAGCTTATTCATTTATTCATTTCAAGTAATTGCGATGTAAGTGACTCAAACCTCACAACTAGGGCTGTAGCGATACACTAATCTCACGATACAATACGATACACGATATTCAGCTCACGATACGATATATATCACGATATTTAGCCAATGATATGATTCGATATAATTCGATATGATTCTATATAATTCGATACGCTTACATCATTTTCTGATAGATTTAAAAGAGACAGAGTGATTTTGGTGACATCTTGTGAGTGTTTCATTTACTTGGATTGAATTAATTTAAATAAACTCAAAAAACATCAGACAGCTTGCAAAATAAATGCTGAAAAAAGAAAATTAGTTCCATTTATTGAAACAGTGCAAACTGTAGCTTACAAGCCTTTGAAAAGGAAATAAAGTGCAACATTGCAATTTGCAATTAACAATGGAGAGTTAAAGTGCAAGTGGCCTGTTCTGAACAGTTTCTTTGACATCTTTTTAGCTTGACAATGAACATGAGGTAGCCAGTCTAGCTGCCATGTAAGTAAACATAGTAGTACCATGGCTTCTCCAAAACATCAAATAATTCAAGTCACTAAGAACATTTAACTTAAAACTTAGTATTTTAAAGGAACACTCCACTTTTTTTGGAAATAGGCTCATTCTCCAACTCCCCCCGAGTTAATAAGTTGAGTTTTACCGTTTTGAAATCCATTCAGCCGTTCTCCTGTTCTGGCGATATCACTTTTAGCATAGCTTAGCATAGATCATTGAATCCTATTAGACCAATAGCATCGCGTTCAAAAATGACCAACGAGTTTCGATATTTGTCCTATTTAAAACTTGACTCTTCTGTAGTTATATCGTGTACTAAGACCAGTGGAAGTGCAAAGCTTCTTTTCTAGGCTGATAAGATTAGGAACTACACTTCCATTCCGGCGTAATAGTCAAGGAAGTTTGCTGCTGTAATAAGGCTGAAGCAGGAGCAGTAATACCACGCAGCACATGTGCAAATGCTAAACTAGCTGGGAACTCATTTCTGATAATACTCCGCCTGCTTCGGCCATATTACGGCAGCAAACTTCCTTGACTATTACGCCGGAATGATAGTGTAGTTCCTAATCTTATCAGCCTAGAAACTCGCAGCTTTGCATTTCCACCGGTCTTAGTACACGATATAACTACAGAAGAGTCAAGTTTTAAATACAACAAATATGGAGAGTCTTTGGTCATTTTTGAACGCGATGCTATTGGTCTAATAGGATTCAATGATCTATGCTAAGCTATGCTAAAAGTGATATCACCAGAACAGGAGAACGGCTGAATGGATTTCAAAACGGTAAAAATCAACTTATTAACTCGGGGGGAGTTGGAGAATGAGCCTATTTCCAAAAAAAGTGGAGTGTTCCTTTAAGTAAAGATGTTCCATGAAGATATTTTGTACATTTCCTACTGTAAATATATCAAACTTCATTTTTGATTAGTAATATGCATTGGACACTTCTTCTGAACAACTTTAAAGGAGATTTTCTCAATATTTAGATTTTTTTGCACCCGCAGATTCCAGATTTTCAAATAGTTGTATCTTAACACACTCACCTTCTCTCTGCATGATCTGCCACTCTCCGGCCGCCCATGCCCTGCGGGACGCATACAGGATGGTGTAGCGTGTCACGCCGACATTGAGCTCATCAGGCACTTTCCATGACACCAGCGCCGTGTCTCCCTCAATCAGAGTGACTTTCACTCCTACAGGAGCTCGAGTGGGAGCTGATCACAGAACAGACAGACAATCAGACACCTGTCAATCAAAACCACTCAATACCTACAGAGCAGAATGGAGACTGAATATTTATAGAGTTTACCTTCAGGTAGTGTGGTCTGATAAACCACGGGACTCCAGGGACTGGACAGCTGATCCACATGAAGACGAACTGCAAACTCATAATTGGTGTTTGGGACTAAATCAGTGACCAACAGACTCTGGGCCGCACTGGAGAAACACACACAGACATACAGTATTAGAGGATGAGCATCACAATCTGTGTGTGTGTTTGTGTGTTAACACTTACGTGTGCAGGTACAGCACCAACGAGGCGTTCTGCAGTCCCACCGGGTTACAGCGGATTGTGTAGTTGACCGTCTGTCCGCCGGTGAAAGCGGGTCGGGCCCAATGCAGGAACACAGAGGAGGAGGAGTTACTGTGGGCGTAAACGTGATGAGGTGGCGGAGGGGGCGGGACCAGACGATCACGGACCGCTATGAACAAACACACAAAACTGTGTTTCAGTTGCATGGTTATGTGTTTTTTTATGCTCACCAAGCCTGAATTTATTTAATTAAAAATACTGTAAAATAGTAAAATATTATTACAATTCAAAACAGCTGTTTTCTATTCAAATATCTGTTAAAATGTAATTTATTTATGCAATCAAAAGCTGAATTTTCAGCATAATTACTCCAGTCTTCAGTGTCACATGATGCTTTAGAAATCATTCTAATATGCTGATTTGCTGCTGTTAAAAACAGTTGTGGAGCCTAATAATTGTGTGGAAACTGTGACGCATTTTATTTTTTAGGATTCATGGATGAATAGAAAGTTCAAACGCACTGCATTTATTTATTATAGAAACATTTAGCAACATTATAAAAGTATTTACTGTTTTTTTAACTATTTACTATTTATTTGTGTGCATTTTTGAACAGCAAGATTTTTAATGTTTTTTACAGAAGACTCTTCTGCTCACCAAGGCTGCATTTATTTAATAAAAATACTGTAAAATAGTGAAATATTATTACAATTTAAAATAGTTGTTTTCTATTCAAATATCTGTTAAAATGTAATTTATTTATTCAGTCAAAAGCAAAATTTTCAGCATCATTACTCAAGTCTTCAGTGTCACATGATGCTTCAGAAATCATTCTAATATGCTGATTTGCTGCTCAAGAAATATTTTTGATTATTATCAACGTTGAAAACAGTTGTGCTGCCTAATATTTGTGTGGAAACTGTGATGCATTTTATTTTTTAGGATCCATGGATGAATAGAAAGTTCAAACGCACTGCATTTATTTATTATAGAAACATTTAGCAACATTATAAACATATTTACTGTTTTTTTAACTATTTATTTGTGTATAAATGTGTATGCATATCTAATTTTACTATGCATTTACTATGTAAATCCTTTTTACCATGCCAATATGGTTAAAAAGTTAAATAAAAGTTATATATATAAATATATATGCCAAGAATATACTATATACACTAGCAGTCAAAAGTTTTTGAACAGCAAGATTTTTAATGTTTTTACAGAAGACTCTTCTGCTCACTAAGCCTGCAATTATTTGATCCAAAGGACAGCAAATACAGTAAAAATCTGAAATATTTTACTTTTTAAAATAACTGCTTTCTATTTGAATATATTTTAAAATGTAATTTATTCCTGATTTCAAATCTGAATTTTTGCACAATTTTTCCAGTCAGACGATCCTTCAGAAATCATTCTAATATTCAGATTTATCATGTTTTTCCACTTATAGCATTTATCTGAAATAAAAATCATTTGTAACATTATAAATGTCTTTATTATCACTTTTAGCAAGCATCCTTGCTAAATGAAAGTATTCATTTCTATAATCCCCACCCCCCTCCCAAAAAATAAAGAAAGAAAGAAAAAGCTTTTTATTTCAGATAAATGCTGATCTTTGCATCTTTCTATTGATCAAAGAATCCTGTAAAAAAGACTGGAATAATGATGCTGAAAAGTCAGCTTTGGTCACAGGAATAAATTACATTTTACAATATATTAAAATAGAACATAGTTATTTTAAATAGTAAAAGTATTTCAAAATTTTACTGCTTTTGCTGTACTTTGGATCAAAGAAATGCAGGCTTAGTGCATTAAAAACCTTACTGTTGACTGCTATTATAAGTGTGTGTTTGTGTGTTGCATCTGAACTCACAAACACATCCCGGTGTGCTGATGGTCTGGTCTGCCTGGTATCCTTCACCCATAAAACTGTAGGCCAAGAGTTTGACATGATACTTCTTTCTTGGATCTATAATAAAGAAAGACAAGAAGAAAGAAAATCAAGTTAAAAATCTGTTTTGAAATGGGTTAAATGGTGTTCACACAGACAGGAACAAATCAACAGAAATAAATAATGAATAATAATGCCGTTTTTGAGGGCACAGGAGAACACAGCAGATGTAGGAGATCAGCTGACGTGTGTGTATTGTGTGTTAGATAGCAATGGCGTGTGTCTAATCATTAGCAGATGCCCTGAGCTGGAGGTGTTGGTCAGTCGATCCTCCTGCTGGTCAACACAAAAGACAAGTGTCCATCCCCCGTTCACTTCATCCACCCGTCATCCATCTGCTTCACCCCCTCACCGACTGACCACTGACTATTGGCCGCATCCCATTCACAACCAGGCCACCGAGGTTAAATCAGAGACCCAAAGGCCATGGGAAACACACACACAGACACTGAGAGGTCAGTCATGTGACCAAAACCACAACCTCGAGGATCATAAAGAGACCTCGGACTGACAGAAATATTGATAACTGATCAGAAACTGATCATCTGGGCTCATTAGATATTCACAAGAACTGCAATAACAGGACTCTGAAAGTTACTAAGTCATTTCTTTTTTTATTTTTTTTTGCATTAATTAGCATATACATTTTATTTATTTTTTTCAGACATGCCACTCACAAAGAGCCATTTTGAGTCAGGGAAATATTATTTAAATTAAATACAGATTTTTTTTCTCTCACTTTTTTAGGACTGGAAATTATTTCCATACTGTCCTTTTTCCAGATTTTATTTTAGTTTTCAGTTTAACTTTAATTTTTAAAGTTTTAGTCATTTTGTTGTTTCTGTTGAGTTTTTTAAATTCATTTTATTAATTAGTTTTAGTTAATTTAGTTTTAGCTTTAGATATTTTAGTGTTTTATGTTAAGCTAAACAAAAATGAGGAACGTTTTTTTATTATTCATTATAATATATAAATATTTTATTTTATCTAATATATTTTATATATTTCCGATTTTATTTTATAAATTTTATATTTCCTATTTTATTTTATATACTTGCAATTGAATTTTATTTTATTTTACATATTACCTAATTAATTAAATTTTAATTTCATTTAATTTTATTATTGTTTTAATACATTTGTGGTCATGAAATACAGAAATTACAGAGAAAATTTTATATATTTACTCCTTAATGTTATGTTATTTTATTTTATATATTTCCTTTTTTTTAATATATGTCCTATTTTTTTAAATACTTCCAATTTTATTTTATATATTACCTTTTTATTTTATTTTTAATTTTGCTTAATTTTATTATTGTTTTAATTATTTTTTACTTTTCATAGTTTTTAATTTTAGTACTTCAACTTCATTTCAGGTTTTTAAGTTTATGCTTTTTCAACTAATATTTATATTTTATTGTATTTCAGTTTGATTTTAATTACCTCATAATTTATTTTAATTAAAAGATGTAATAGTTTTAGTTTTAGTTAACAAGATTATACATTTACTTTTTTCTGTTGTTATTTTATTCTTATATATTTCCTATTTTATTTTATTTATTGTATTTGATATATTTCCTATTTTATTTTATATGCTTCCAGTTTTATTTGATATACTACCTATTTTATTTTATTTTAAATTTTATTTAATTTTATTATTGTTTTAATTATTTTTTCCTTTCAATTACCTCATAACTTATTTCAATTAAAACTTTTTTTGTATAGTTTTAGTTTAGTTAACAAGAACAACACTGCCATGAGTTAATTTAAGGTCATGTAAACTAAATACATAATAATCAAACAGGTTTAGTCAAATGCCCAATTACTGTTACAGAGAAAACAATGAGTGCACTGATAAACTATGATCAGATCATGGGTTAAAGGCCTAGATATGGATCTCAGACAGATGAAGCATTAGATTATGGCTGATATTGGCAGAACGTGTCCTTTAAAGCCTGGTGAACCAGATCGCTATCAATCAGGCGGATCGATGCACACAGATGACATCACTGAGATCTGGATCTATAGAGCTGGGTTTGAGTGGGCGGGGCCAAACCCAGCAGTCCTGTCCTGATTGGACGGTTCGGTGAGGAGTGAGTGCCAATGGGATCCACAGCTCTGAAGAGGCTCCGAGGAGCCGGTCAGGGGTCAAGGTTCACACACAGATAAAACTCCTTAGGAATCTGGAGTCAGAGGTCAGGCACACAAGTCAGGCCTCTTT
>NC_133371.1:46692359-46742187 GCF_049309525.1 Garra rufa | reverse complement strand
AAATAGAATTTTTCCCCCAATAAATGCATGATGTTTCTGAAATCTACAAGTAATCATAATATAATAATTGTGCGCACAAAATAACCATGATCATTGTATTGAATCCAATTATGACCCTGGACCACAAAACCAGTCTTAATTATTGTATTTTTATTGTAGTATTATTATTGTATGGTATTATGTATATTATTATTGTATTGCATATTGTATTATGCCAAAAATCATTAGGATATTAAATAAAGAGCATGGTCTATAAAGATATTTTGTGAATTTCTTCTGCATTTATTATTACTAATAATCAGAATGAATTGATTTGACATAGCTTATAATTGATGGTATTTCAGACGGTGCTGTTGATGGATGCAGAAAAGCGAATCCGTCTGCTGCAGTTTGTGACTGGAACGTCCCGCGTACCAATGAACGGCTTTGCTGAGCTCTACGGTAAGCCTTGCCTCCATTTTACGACGCTCGTTTATATTAATTATACTCACCTCTTCCTTATATGGCTTTTCAGCTTGGTTGATAAAGTGACATTTTGTGTTTCTCTGATTTATCAGGATCCAACGGGCCACAGTTGTTCACCATTGAACAGTGGGGCACAAGGGACAAACTGCCTCGAGCGCACACCTGGTGAGAGATCCATCTGTCTGTCTGCAGGTTTCTGTACGATGCCATTTTAGTGCCACATTTAAAAATAAACAAAATCTAAGAATATGAGATTAAAGTCGTAATATTTCAAGAATAGAGTCAAAATGATGAAAATAAATTTAAAATACTACGAAAATTAATTAAAATATTTTGAGAATAAAGTCAAGATACTACGAAAATAGTCAAAATACTAAGAAAAAAAAGTAAAATATTTTGAGAATAAAGTCAAAATACTAAGAAAATGAATGTTAAATATTTTGATAAAGTCAAAATACTGTAATTTTTTTATATTCTCGTAGTATTTCACTTATACTGTCACAATATTTTGACTCTTATAGTACTTCACATTTATACTTGTAGTATTCTTGAAATATTTCAACTTTATTTTTGTAGTATTTCAAATTTATTCTCGTAATATTTTGACTTTATTCTCGTAATATTTCATTTTTTTCTCGAAATGTTTCGTCTTTATTTCGACTTTATTCTCATAGTATTTTGACTTTATTCTCGTAATATTTTGACTTTATTCTCATAGTATTTAATTTTTTTCTCGAAATGTTTCGTCTTTATTTCGACTTTATTCTCGTAGTGTTTTGACTTTATTCTCGTAGTATTTTGACTTTATTCTTGTAGTATTTAATTTTTTTCTCGAAATGTTTAGTCTTTATTTCGACTTTATTCTCGTAATATTTTAACTTTATCTTTGTAGTATTTCATTTTTTTTCTCGAAATGTTTCATCTTTATTTCGACTTTATTCTCATAGTATTTTGACTTTATTCTCGTAGTATTTAATTTTTTTCTCGAAATGTTTCGTCTTTATTTTGACTTTATTCTCGTAGTATTTAATTTTTTTCTCGAAATGTTTCGTCTTTATTTTGACTTTATTCTCGTAGTATTTAATTTTTTTCTCGAAATGTTTCGTCTATATTTTGACTTTATTCTCGTAGTATTTAATTTTTTTCTCGAAATGTTTCGTCTTTATTTTGACTTTATTCTCGTAATATTTTGACTTTATTCTCGTAATATTTCAACTTTATTCTCACAGTATTTTGACTTTATTCTCGTAGTATTTTGACTTTATTCTCGTGTAATATTTTGACTTTATTCTCGTAGTATTTCATTTTTTTCTCGAAATGTTTCGTCTTTATTTCGACTTTATTCTCGTAGTATTTTGACTTTATTCTCGTAATATTTTGACTTTATTCTCATAGTATTTAATTTTTTTCTCGAAATGTTTCGTCTTTATTTCGACTTTATTCTCGTAGTGTTTTGACTTTATTCTCGTAGTATTTTGACTTTATTCTTGTAGTATTTAATTTTTTTCTCGAAATGTTTCATCTTTATTTCGACTTTATTCTCGTAATATTTTAACTTTATCTTTGTAGTATTTCATTTTTTTTCTCGAAATGTTTCATCTTTATTTCGACTTTATTCTCATAGTATTTTGACTTTATTCTCGTAGTATTTAATTTTTTCTCGAAATGTTTCGTCTATATTTTGACTTTATTCTCGTAGTATTTAATTTTTTTCTCGAAATGTTTCGTCTTTATTTTGACTTTATTCTCGTGTAATATTTTGACTTTATTCTCGTAGTATTTCATTTTTTTCTCGAAATGTTTCGTCTTTATTTCGACTTTATTCTCGTAGTATTTTGACTTTATTCTCGTAATATTTTGACTTTATTCTCATAGTATTTAATTTTTTTCTCGAAATGTTTCGTCTTTATTTCGACTTTATTCTCGTAGTGTTTTGACTTTATTCTCGTAGTATTTTGACTTTATTCTTGTAGTATTTAATTTTTTTCTCGAAATGTTTAGTCTTTATTTCGACTTTATTCTCGTAATATTTTAACTTTATCTTTGTAGTATTTCATTTTTTTTCTCGAAATGTTTCATCTTTATTTCGACTTTATTCTCATAGTATTTTGACTTTATTCTCGTAGTATTTAATTTTTTTCTCGAAATGTTTCGTCTTTATTTTGACTTTATTCTCGTAATATTTTGACTTTATTCTCGTAATATTTCGACTTTATTCTCACAGTATTTTGACTTTATTCTCGTAGTATTTTGACTTTATTCTCGTGTAATATTTTGACTTTATTCTCGTAGTATTTCATTTTTTTCTCGAAATGTTTCGTCTTTATTTCGACTTTATTCTCGTAGTATTTTAACTATTCTTGTAGTATTTCAACTTTATTCTCTTAATATTTAGATTTCACTCGTAATATTTAGACTTTATTCTTGTAGTATTTCAACTTAACTCTTGTAGTACTTTGACTTTACTCTCGTAGTATTTCAACTTTTTTCTCGTAGTATTCTCGAAACATTTATTTTCATAGTATTTCGAGTTTCGTATTTCTGTCTCGGGAATAAATGATTCTGTCTCTGGTTTAGCTTCAACCGGTTGGACCTCCCTCCGTACGAGTCGTTCGAGGAGCTCCGAGAGAAGCTGCACATGGCCATCGAAAACGCTCAGGGCTTTGATGGTGTGGATTAGACTCTTGCTACCATGGCAACAGCGTAACCATAGCGACAGCATCACGGCTGTCGTGTGTTTGAGGCGGGCGGCACACGTGTGCGTGCGGCTCTACAGGAAACGAGCGACGAGGCGATCCGGCGAACGCAGCACTATCCAATCACAAATCTGTATGTTTACAAAGTAAGGTTTTGTAATGTACTCCTGCATACAGCTGTATGTTTCTACGAACAAGATTTCTAAAACATCTATAGATTCGATCATATCTATGCATTTGCGCATAATTAAGGAATTGTATATTTCTAATATGAGCTTTTGAGTCACGCGCTATGGATGTGCACTGTTTGGCTGATGAGATTTCCCAAAATGCACAATATGAGACCATTATATTTTTGGCAGTATGTACAAATAATGTCGCTTTTCTGAGTTTGTAAGAAACTCAAACCTATCCAGCATCATTATTTTGCTCTTAATCATGATTTTTGTTTACATGTTTTTTATTTGTTTACAGATAACCCGCTTTTGAAAACCATATGATTATGAAAATCATTTTTTGTACTGCTTTTGAGGGTTGAAGCACTTTTCTAAAAAACCAAGTCTTATGTATAGATCACCTCAGTCATGCTGTATTGTGACGAATCATTGCTTTATATCATTTACCTAAATGTTTACAGCTTAAATATTGCTCAAAGTAAGCACGTTTTGTCTCGCGAGAAACGTATCGGACTGTTAAGTAACTTTTGCCTTTGTTTGTAATATAAAACTCTTTGATTCGGTGTGCTCGAGAGCAACTTTTAACAAGGAAACACTTTTATCGTCGATACTGTTGTATAATTACTATAGAAGACACTATTATATATGAACATCCACTGCATTTCTACAAAGGTTTTTGGCACTGATGAGTTTCAGAGTGACTTTCGGAAAGGCTTTTCTATCAGAGATTTATGAGCAAAAGTGTCTTTGGTTTTGATGTAAATTGTGCTGATATTAATTGTCATGCCGATCTTTATGGCTGCATATTTTTGGAAAATTAATAAAATGAAAATGACTCTTCTCATGTGATGTCTTCATTGAGTTTTGTGTGGTCTGTATTATGCACAAATATAAGTGTTTTATTGTTATTAGCGAAATAGTTGTCATAATATATGTTGTTTCAAAGATACTTTCACAGGAAATGCCCGCAAGCGAGCAGACGAAGGTGAATGTGGCACAGAAAGCAGTTGTTTAAGAAAGAAAGAAAACAGACTCAGCACAGAGAAGCGCATCCTCTTCTGGAAGGTACATTAATTTTTTTATTATTATTATTATTATTATTATCATCATCATTATTATTACTATTATTAAATGAATGTTATTGAATAACATTATTTTTATATTTTGTATTTTATATTTAAAAAAATATTTTATTATACAAATTGATTTTTTATTTATTGATTGATTTATTATTTATAACTATCATTTTTTATACAAATGGTAATGAATAGCTTATTTTTATATTTATTTATAATTTATTTTATATTTATTATTTTATTATTTATTTATAACAACAACAACAATAATTACTATTACTAATAATTACTATGGTACATGCCATTTCTTTTATATTTAGTGTGTGTGTATGTATGTATATAATATAATAAATTATTTTATTATACAAATGGAATTAAAACAAATTTTATTAGTATTTTTTATAAGTTTATTGTTTTTTATACAAATGGTTTTGAATTAATTTTATTTTTATATTTATTTATATTTGTATTTTTATGTGTTGTTATTTATATACAAATGGAATTTATTTTTTATTAATACATTTTTATTTATTGTTTTATTATACAAATCTATTATTTTTTTATTTTATTTATAATAATAGTAATAATAATGATAATTATTATTATTGTTATTATTATTATTATACTCCAAATGGTAACATTTATGTAATACATTTATTTTTATTTATAATTGTAATTAGTATTAGTATATTAGTATATTAGTATTATTATTATTAATAATAAGTTTATTATTTTTTATACAAATGATTTTGAATAAAGTTTATTTTTATGTTTATTTATATTTGTATTTTTATATGTATTATTTTCATACAAATTGAATTTATTTTGTATATATTTATGTATTTATTTATTATACAAATGTATTACAAATATTTGTATATATTTATTTATATTAATAATAATAATTATGTAATAAATTTATTTTTATTTATAATTATTATTGTACAATTGTAATGAACATGTGAAATGTTTATTTCTATTTGTATTTTTATACAAAGGAAATGTATTTTTTAATTTATTGAATAATTGTTGTTAATATTTTTTGTATTTTTATACAAATTAGTGTTTTATTAATTATTCTAAATGTGAAACATTTTTATTCAGTAATTTATTATTATTATTATACAAATGTATTGAATAACATTTATGTATTTATATTTTTATTTAGCAGTAACAGTATTATAATACAATAATTGTATTGAACAACATTTATTTTTGTTTATTTATATTTTTAATTTATATTTATTATTAATATTTCATACAAATGGTATTGAAAAACATTATTATTGCATTTAGTCATTTATGGGACATTTGTATTTACAAATAAATAAATGTCAATAAATAAAAAACTTTCTCATGATAATTACTAACTTATTTAATATGCTCAGTGATGCAGTTCTCTAAATGTCCACAAGGTGGCAGTAACATCGCAGGTGAAAATCGGACGCGTCGCTGCTGATTTCAACCAAAAGGGGGCGCAATATCGCTGTAAACTTCTTTAGAACTTGTCTTGAATTAGCATAAAACTTTATTGATCTAATAAAAATGAGATATAGCCTGTATGTCCTTTTTTTAGAATTAATTGCATGAATTAATGTTTAAATACATTAAAATATAATGCTTAAGTTATAAAATCCTCAGCTGTTCAGTGAGAGTGTAGAGTGATTCAGAGGATGTTTGTCCCCCAAAGAGAGGCCCGTTTACAACAGGAGTGAGGGACAATTCTGTTGTTTCCCCCTTTTCTCTTCTCTTTTCTCTCCCATCCCCCTTTATGTCCATGTCCTGCTGCCCCACAATCCCTTAAAGGTCAGCTGATGGGTCACAAACCATTTCACTCAACCTCTCGGACACTGCTGGGGTCACAGGGGTGTGGCTTTCTGCGGAGGGGGCGGGGTTATGTGGGAAAGTGTCCAATGAGAAGGGTCTCAGAATACATGCCGGATCTTCTTTCGCTCTGCTGTGAGAATCTCATATTGATTTTATCCCTTATTGATGGGATCTCCTGCATTAGCATATTAGCAGTTGCTGTTTTCAAAATGAAATAGAATAAATTATGTTTTTCCCCCCCAGATACAGATAAGTCTGTTCACCCTTATAACTCAGATGTTCATCACAGTGACGGCGAATCAGAAATGGACAACAACTGTTTGAGGTTTATTAAACTACACTAGAAATTATTCACGACAGTCGCACTATTTATTGCAAGATTTATTAAGTTTTTATTATGACATACTTATTAATATATTAACACTTATTTATTATCATTGCATCATTTATTATATATATATATATATATATATATATATATATATATATATATATATATATATATATATTGTGTTATAAATTACGTTTAATATTTTAAAGTGAATAAAAAAATTAAATACATTTTATTGAGATCATACTGTCATTAATAAAATAATTATAAGTATTAGATATAAAAATAACTTATTTTTTAATTGACGTTATACTAGTCATTTATAAAATAATTAAATATAAATATTTGATAAATATTAGCTAAATAAATTTTTATTGATATTATACTGGTCATATATGAAATAATTATAAATATTAGATACATATTAGATAACAATTTGTTTTTAATGAGATTATATATATAAGTTCATTTATGAAACAATTATGAATATTAGATAAATAAATTTATTTATTGAGATTATACTGGTCCTTTATAAAACAATTATAAATTAGATCAATATTAGATAAATACATTTTTTATTGTGTACATGCTGGTCATTTATGAAATAATATTAGATAAATACATTTACTTATTGATATTATACTTGTCATTTATGAAATAATTATAAATATTAGATCATTTTATTGAGATTATACTGGTCATTTATAAAATAATTATATACATAAATATTAGATAAGTACTTTTTTAAAACTGAAATTATACTGGTCATTTTCTATATATACATACATATTAGAAATATTAAGATTATACTGGTCATTCATAAAATAATTATATATAAATATTAGATAAAATATTTTTTTTGAGATTATACTTGTCATTTATTAAATAATTATATATAAATATTATATAAATATTAATTAAATAATAATAAATATTAGATTAAAATTAGATCATTTCTCTCACACACATATTTGTGCGTGTAATATAATATTTTTGGGATATATGTAATATTGATGAGTTAAAAGTCACTATTTGAAAGATGTGTGCACAATATAAGTTATTTTATAATAATTATTAAAAATGTATATTATTATTACAGATAGATGCATGTGTTATTGATCATTTTATTATCATTATTATGATTTATAATTGTGTGTGTGTGCATATAATATAGTCCAGTATATACAGTGTAACACTTCAAATATGTAAACAAGACAAAATGTAAAAAGTATTTTGCACATGTATTTAACGTGTGCTGTTTTGATATTCATTTAAAGTTTAAATAAAATATGTGACCCTGGACCACAAAACCAGTCTTAAGTCGCTGGGGTATATTTGTAGCAATAGCCAAAAATACATTGCATGGGTCAAAATTATTGATTTTTCTTTTATGCCAAAAATCATTAGGAAATTAAGTAAAGATCATGTTACATTAAGATTTTTTGTAAAATTCCTACTGTAAACCTATCAAAATGTAATTTTTGATTTGTAATATGCATTGTAAAGAACCTAATTTGGACAACTTTAAAGGTGATTTTCTCAGTCTTTTTGATTTTTTTGCATCCTCAGATTTCTGATTTCAAATAGATGTATCTCAGCCAAATATATGTCCTAACAAACCATACACCAATAGAAAGCTTATTTATTGAGCTTTCATATGATGTATAAATCTCAGTTTTGTCAAATTTAACCTTATGACTGGTTTTCTGGTCCAGGGTCACATATGTGTTCTCTTATGAATGCATCAGTGAATGCACGACTAATAAAAGCAAAAAATGGCTAAGAGCTTGAAAACCAATTAGAGGGTAAATACAACAGAGCTTCTATGAGTTCAAGCCTGCGGTGATCTTGATGTTTTTCTGTGTGTTTGCTGACTGTGGGAACCTAAACCCAGGCTCTTCTTTCCTGATATTCACTAAACAGTCGTATTGTTCTTCCTGACCTGTGGTCCGAGCAAAACTATTGTCCGGCGGCTCAGAGGGTCCAGAGGGAGAGCGGCAGCGGGTCAGAGGAGGGAGGAGGTCACACTTCTGCTCCACACCAGCAGATCAATACTGGGCCTTCAGTCTGCAGCTGTCCAACTCAACTCATCGATACTGAGCCGATCTGGATCTGATCTGTTCCATCAGCTGACAACTGACCAACACACTCACAGTGGAGCAACCTTAGTCTATCAAAGACCGGGGCAAGTTGTCACACGATCAGATTTTGAGTCTTAAGTGACAAAAAAAATGTTGGATTAAGAGTGACATATTTGAATACGCTCAGATTCAAACGCTTTTATATGTTCTTATGCAATGGCATTACTTTGTGAATTGTGTTCATTCTGGGTGATGAACACAATTAATGTCTAAATGTCAGAGTGAACAATAAACAAACACACATGCTTTTGATAAACAGGCTTTATGGCAGTATGTTGGTTAGCACGGTTTGACAGGGGTGCAGGTTTGATTTTGGCATTAGTGGGGGACATAACGGCATAGTATTGTTACTGCTCTTTTACTATAACTATAATACATAACTATGATAAAACCGTGGTTCATTTTCTTAAGGGGTTTGTATTTGATTAATCTTTTTGTTTTGTTTTTATAACTGTACTGTGTTAATGGTTTGATGCCTTGTACTGTTGTAATAAAAAAAAAAAATATCGAAAAAAAGGATTTGCGATACACGCTCCAAAGTCCTGATCTGAATCAAATGATTGGTGATGCACGCTCTGAAGTCCTGAAGGCAATCATATAATTCAAGAACCAACACAGAAGTCCCGATCTGAATCAAATGATGAAGTTTAGCATATATTTATAGCATGTTGTCAACATGATTCTAGCATGATTACACTGTTTCCAGTTTGATTAACATGTTGCTAGCATGATTCTAGCCTGATTAGCATGTTGTTAACATAATTCTAGCATGATTAGCATGATTCTAACATGTTTCTAGCACGATTAGCATGTTGCTAGCATGATTCTAGCCTGTCACTAGCTTGTTGTTTGTAACATTAGTATGTTACTACCATGTTAACATAATTAGCAAATTACTAGCATGTTGTTAGCATGATTAGCAAGTTACTACCATGTTGTTAACATAATTAGCAAATTACTAGCATGTTGTTAGCATGATTAGCAAGTTACTAGCATGTTGTTAGCATAATTAGCAAATTACTAGCATGTTACTAGCATGTTATTAGCATGATTAGCCACTTACTAGCAAGTTGTTAGCACGATTCTAACATGATAACATGTTACTAGCATCTTTCTAACGTTAGTATGTTACTACCATGTTGTTGACATAATTAGCAAATTACTAGCATGTTATTAGCATGATTAGCAAGTTACTAGCATGTTGTTAACATAATTAGCAAATTACTAGCATGTTACTAGCATGTTATTAGCATGATTAGCCACTTACTAGCAAGTTGTTAGCACGATTCTAACATGATAACATGTTACTAGCATCTTTCTAACGTTAGTATGTTACTACCATGTTGTTGACATAATTAGCAAATTACTAGCATGTTATTAGCATGATTAGCAAGTTACTAGCATGTTGTTAACATAATTAGCAAATTACTAGCATGTTACTAGCATGTTATTAGCATGATTAGCCACTTACTAGCAAGTTGTTAGCACGATTCTAACATGATAACATGTTACTAGCATCTTTCTAACGTTAGTATGTTACTACCATGTTGTTAACATAATTAGCAAATTACTAGCATGTTATTAGCATGATTAGCAAGTTACTAGCATGTTGTTAACATAATTAGCAAATTACTAGCATGTTACTAGCATGTTATTAGCATGATTAGCCACTTACTAACATGTTGTTAGCACGATTCTAACATGATAACATGTTACTAGCATCTTTCTAACAGTATGTTACTACCATGTTGTTAACATAATTAGCAAATTATTAGCATGTTATTAGCATGATTAGCAAGTTACTAGCATGTTGTTAACATAATTAGCAAATTACTAGCATGTTACTAGCATGTTATTAGCATGATTAGCCACTTACTAACATGTTGTTAGCACGATTCTAACATGATAACATGTTACTAGCATCTTTCTAACATTAGTATGTTACTACCATGTTGTTAACATAATTAGCAAATTACTAGCATGTTATTAGCATGATTAGCAAGTTACTAGCATGTTGTTAACATAATTAGCAAATTACTAGCATGTTATTAGCATGATTAGCAAGTAACTAGCATGTTGTTAACATGATTCTAGCATGATTAGCTTTTTTCTAGCATGTTGTTATCACGATTCTAACATGATAACATCACTGTAAAAATTACTGTGAATTTAACGGTAAAAATCTGTAAAAATGCTACGGTAAAAACCTGTGAAATGGTTAACGGTAAGTTCCCCTTCTATATACAGTGAAAAACTGTGTATGTAATTTTACAGGAGTATACTGTTTTTGGAAATGAAAAAAAAAATGTAAAATTTACAGTGAATAACCGTAAATTGACATTCCCAGAATTCCCTGTTCTTCATTTTTTTTTTATTTGATGTTTTTTTGTTGAAATAACTTTTTCTTCTTAGTTTTTTCTTGGCAGTTTTGTACATTAGGGTTGTATGTTACATCTAATGTTGTTAAATTAATGTTTTTTGCATTATTTCCATTTTATGTGTGTTACCATGATGGTGTTTAGTGTTTGTGTGAATGACTCTGTGTACCTTCTATATAAGTTATTATTTAAAATCTCCTTGTGATGGGCTTTGGTTCATCATGTGATGTTATCATCACCACCTGCTTTTAGTGATTAACAGTGTATTACAAAGGTACAAAACAGATTTTATCACTTTAAAAAAGTTGGTACATTACTATTATATCAGTGAAATTACGGTATTTACCTGTAAATTTAAGTGGAGACCGTATTAAGTGAAGACCTTTTTACGGTAAAATTCTGGCAACCACAGCTGCCAGTTTTTACCGTAAATTTTACGGCTTTTTTTTTTTTTACAGTGATGTTAGTAGCATGTTTCTAACATTAGTATGTTACTACCATGTTGTTATCATAATTAGCAAATTACTAGCATGTTACTAGCATGTTATTAGCATGATTAGCTACTTACTAGCAAGTTGTTAGCATGATTCTAACATGATAACATGTTACTAGGATGTTTCTAACATTAGTATGTTACTAGCATGTTGTTAACATAATTAGCAAATTACTAGCATGTTACTAGCATGATTAGCAAGTTACTAGCATGTTGTTAACATAATTAGCAAATTACTAGCATGTTACTAGCATGTTGTTAACATAATTAGCAAATTACTAGCATGTTAGTAGCATGATTAGCTACTTACTAGCAAGTTGTTAGCATGATTCTAACATGATAACATGTTACTAGCATCTTTCTAACATTAGTATGTTTCTACCATGTTGTTAACATAATTAGCAAATGACAAGCATGTTATTAGCATGATTAGCAAGTTACTAGCATGTTGTTAACATGATTCTAGCATGATTAGCTTTTTTCTAGCATGTTGTTAGCACGATTCTAACATGATAACATGTTACTAGGATGTTTCTAACATTAGTATGTTACTAGCATGTTGTTATCATAATTAGCAAATTACTGGCATGTTACTAGCATGTTATTAGCATGATTAGCCACTTACTAGCATGTTGTTAGCACGATTCTAACATGATAACATGTTACTTTTTTTCAATTCAATTCAATTCAAGTTTATTTGTATAGCGCTTTTTACAATACAAATTGTTACTAGCATGTTTCTAACATTAGTATGTTACTACCATGTTGTTATCATAATTAGCAAATTACTAGCATGTTACTAGCATGATTAGCCACTTACTAGCATGTTGTTGACAAATTACTAGCATGTTACTAGCATGTTATTAGCATGATTAGAAACTAGCATGCCGTTAGCACATTTCTAGTATAATTTCTAGTATAATTAACATGTTATTAGTATAATTAGCGTGTTGCTCGCATGATCCTAGCATGATTAGCAAGTTACTGGCATGTTACAGGAATGTTTTAGCATGATGAGCATATTGCTAGCATGAGATAGATAGATATATAGTTTGAATAGTCTTGGCATATTTGAACATTCCATCAATGTAAATCAATGGGATTTTTGGTGGTTTTGACAGTTTGGTTTACAAAAACCGTAAATCAGAAAAAGTACAACACACAATGTTTAAATTTTGTCTCTGAAAAATAATAAAAAGTTTAAACAGCCTAGCATGTCAGCTTTCTCAAGCCAATTATTAAAGTTGTAAATGACTGATGATTTTAAAAACGTCATTCAATCATGAAGAACTTTAACTAATAAAAAAGCAGTACATCGGCTCGTGTTTATATCAATCCGCTCATGAATATCAATCTGTGAGCATCTGTTTTCAGAAGCGGGAATCCCTGCGACGTCACACCGCACGTGTAGTGCTCCGCAGGCGGAGGAATCTCCTCGCTCTCTGATGAGCCGCGTCACGCAGCCAGCGCGCTCCAGTATCTGTGCTCGTCCGCGCAAGTAGTGCGCTCGCAGCGGTCAGCAGCATCGTGCGCTTAGTTCAGTCAGATTCAGATGTGTGTGGAGCTCGAGTCCGCAACCCACGGGCTCAGGCATGCTCGGACAGCCAGAGTAAATGGCGTCTTTTAAAACGGATTTATACCAGCAGCTGCTGTTTTTTGCAGTATTTCTGTCAGTCTCAGGTGAGAGCGTTTATTTCCTATTTGCAGGAATAGAAATGAGTTATGTGTGAACTTAAGCGCATTTCGTGTATGTGACTTAAATGTGCAGGATGAGGGCTTTCTCGCACTGAAAAGTAAAACATATATATATAAAACTGTATTAAATGTATATTTAATTCTAAATAAGTGATTTCATACAACTGAATGAAAAATGCAGAATACACTGATTGATACATTGATTCACTCACGTGTGCGAAACACAATGTAACAAACTTCAAAGCAGCATCGGCAATCACAAATGTTACATGTTTCATCTGTTAAGAGGTTAAAATGATTGTTACATCACAATGTGTCATTACACATTCTCATTTTTTATATATATTATGCATAAACTGGTTGGTAATATCATGAAGCTTCATGCATATTCATAGGTTAGTACTTGTGAACTACATACATGTTAAGCATGATATAATATCCTAAATGTCATTAATATAAAAAAAGCTATTGGAGTGTCACTTAATGATATTAACAAGCCTTCTTGCATAATGCATAAATAGTAATGCATGAATAGTTACATCATATTTATGCATTTTCTTATCTGACTGCTGATACACTACCAGTCAAAAGTTTTTGCACTGTAAGATTTGTAATGTTTTTAAAAAAGTCTCTTCTTCTCACCAAGCCTGCATTTATTTGATCTAAATTACAGCAAAAACATCTTTGAAATATTTTTACTATTTAAAATAACTGCTTTCTATTTGAATATATTTTAAAATGTAATTTATTTCTGTGATCAAAGCTGAATTTTCAGCATCATTACTCCAGTCTTCAGTGTAACATGATTCTTCAGAAATCATTCTAATATGCTGATTTGCTGCTCAAAAAACATTTATTATTATTATGTTGAAAACAGCTGAGTAGTATTTTTTTTTTTACATTTTTGATTAATTTAAAGCATCCTTGCTAAATAAAAGTATTAATTTCTATAATTTCTTAACCCCCCAAAATAAATAATATATAAAATATATATTTTAAAATGTATTATTAAATTATTAGATAATATTATGAATTATAAAATGTACTCAACTGTTTTAAATATTGATAATACTACTACTACTAATAATGATAATAATAATAAATGTTTCTTGAACAGCAAATCAGCATAGCATGATTTCTGAAGGATCGTATGACACTAAAGACTGGAGTAATGATGCTGAAAATTCACAGAAATAAATTACATTTTAAAATATATTCAAATTGAAAGCACTTTTTTCAAATAGTACAAATATTTTACTGTTTTTGCTGTACTTTGGATTAAATAAATGCAAGTTTGGCTTCTTAAAAATCATACAAAATCTTTGACTTTCGTGTTTGCTAAACATTTATAATGTTTTATTGTAAAAATGACACAATTTCAAGCTACTTTATAACTTATGAAGAGCAATGCATCTCATAAATATACATAAATAAACTGTTCCCAAGTAATAAATGCATGAGATTCTATTCTTGAAATGCTCTTTTTACATCCTTTAATAAGTGCTTGTTGCTCTGCTCTCATAGCAACTCTAGTCACGGTCGGCTGCTAAACGTCTAGTGAATTTCATGCTGGGAATAAATTACAGCTCTTCTTTAGACGAGGATCGAGTCTCTTCTGACTTTATGAGCCATGAATAAAGGGATTACGGCGAGTAATCCATCAGGTCAAATATGATTACAGCAACTCGACCTGCACTCGCTCAATGGCAACAGTCTGACTCGCTTTCTTCTGTTTGCTTCCGCAGGTGTGACGAGTTTCAGTGAGTTGTTTTTTATAAAGGAGCCCCATGATGTGACGGTGATGAGGAGGGACGCTGTGGTTCTGGACTGTCAGGCTCACGGCGAGGCTCCCATCGGCATCCGGTGGCTGAAGAACGGAGCGAGGATCACAGAGTCGGAGCGGGTTTATCTGCTCGCCAACAGCTCTCTGTTCATCTCAGAGGTGGAAAGTCGTAAGGACAAATCAGATGAAGGGTTCTACCAGTGCCTTGCTCAGAATAAATATGGATCTATTCTCAGCCAGAGAGCCCGCTTGACTATCGCAAGTAAGTTGCGTCGGTGTATTTGCTGAAAGTTTACTCACCCTCCAGCCATCCAAGATGTAGAGGAGTTTGTTTCTTCATCAGATTTGGAGAAGTATCGCATTTAATCACTTGCTCACCAATGGATGTAAATGGGTGCCGTCAGAATGAGAGCTGATAAAAGCATCACAATAATCCACAAGTAATCCACACCACTCCAGTGTGTCAGTTAACATCTTGTGAAGCCAAAAGCTGTGTGTTTGTAAGAAACAAATCCATCATTAAAATGTTTTTAACTTTAAACCATTGCTTCCGAGTTCCTCCAGTGAAAATGTCTGAATCAGGAGAGAAATCTGCACAAATCAAGTATCATTTACAAGCCAAAACATTTTTTTTTAAATCCTGTTTTGGCTTGTAAACAGTGCTTGATCTGTGCAGATTTCTCTCTTGATTCAAACTAGACGACATTTTCACTGGATGAAGGGTTATTATGGATTATATAGTCATATTTTAGATAGAAGCAATTGTTTGAAGTTAAAAACAACTTAAAGATAGATTTGTTTCTTGCAAACATGCTGCTTTTCACTTCTCAAGATGTTAACTGATGGACTGGAGTGGTGAGGTGTGGATTACCAGAGGTTTTTATCATCTGTTTGGACTCTCATTCTGACGGCACCCATTCACTGCAAAGGATCCATTGGTGAACAAGTGATGGAATGCTACATTTCTACAAATCCTATGAAGAAACGAATTTTTCACTTTTGGCTGAACTTTATTTAAATTGCCTACAGGTCTATTAACTTTAACATCAAAGGTCATGTTAGATTCAGTAAAAGCCCTTTCTTATCAAGAACTATTTGTAAGATGTGTATGTACAGTTGAGGTCAAAAGTTTACATCCCCTTCCAGAATCTGCAAAATAAGAAGGATCATACAAAATGCATGTTATTGTTTATTTAGTACTGACCTGAATGAGATATTTCACGTTTCATATGTTTACATATAATCCACAAGAGAAGAAAACGACCCTGTTCAAAAGTTTACATCCCCTTGATTCTTAACACTGTGTTGTTACCTGAATGATCAATAGCTGTGTTTTTTTGTTTAGTGATAGTTGTTCATGAGTCCTTTGTTTGTTCTGAACAGTTAAACTGCCTGCTGTTCTTCAGAAAAATCCTTCAGGTCCCACAAAATCTTTGGTTTTCCAGCATTTTTGTGTAATTGAAACCTTTCCAAGAATGACCGTATGATTTTGAGGGACTCATATGTAACTATTACAGAAGGTTCAAACACTCACTGATGCTTCAGAAGGAAATGCGATGCATTAAGAGCCGGGGGGGGGGGACTTTTTTTTTTTGGAATTCGAAGATCAGGGTATATTTAACTTATTTTGTCTTCTGGGAAACATGCAAATTCTGTAGCCTCTTAAGGGCAGTGCTAAATGAAAAAATATGATATTTAGGCAAAATAAGAAAAAATGTACGCTTCTTCAGTCTGTTCAAAAGTTTTCACCCCCGGCTCTTAATGCATGGTTTTTCCTTCTGGAGCATCAGTGAGTGTTTGAACCTCGTGTAATAGTTGCATATGAGTCCTTCAGTTGTCCTCAGTGTGAAAAGATGAATCTCAAAATCATACAGTCATTGAAAAAGGGTTCAAATACACAAAAATGCTGGAAAACCAAAGAATTTGTGGGACCTGTGTACAGTTTAACTGTTATTAAGAGGTTTAACATTTTGCAGATTCTGAAAGGAGGATGTAAACTTTTGACCTCAACTGTACGTGTGTGTTTTCTGCATTTTGTGTCTGAGCTGAATGCTGGAATCTGACTCTAAAGAATTCCTGACACATTCACGGACACATAGAGGAAGTGCGGTGTGATGGATGAGGCTCATTATTTACTGTGCAGATTTAGAGCACAGATTCAGGTGCTCATCATTACATCAGCACTCATGAGTGTTGACATAAAGGTCAAGATGACATCCTTTTCTGATAGATAGATAGATAAATAGATAGATATTTAATGTTTTTGAAAGAAGTCTTTTATGCTCAGCAAAGCTGCATTTATTTGTTCAAAAATATAGTAAAAGCTGTAAAAATGTGAAAAAGTATTACAAATTCAAATAACTGATCTCTGTGTAAATATATATACTAAAATGTCATTAATTCCCATGATCAAAGCAGAATTTTCAGCATCATTACTGGAGTCTTCAGTGTCACATGATGTTTCAGAAATCATTCTAATATGCTTATTTGCTGCTCAAGAAACATTTCTGAATATCAATGTTAAAAACAATGTGTTTATGAAAAACATGATATATTTTATTTTTTTGAATGCTTTGATAACTAGAAAGTTCAAAAGAACAGCATTTACTTGAAACAAATTTTTTTTGCAACATTATGTTACAATTTTGTAACATTTACTATCACTTTAAAACAATTTGAATGCATCATCATATTGCTTATTGGCTATTAGCAGCTTTGATATGTGTGATGTAGATATCTGAAGGATAGATGTGTGTGTTTGTGTGTGTCCGGTGCGGGGCAGGGGTCAGTCCTGTGCTGGAGGGCTCGCGGGTGCGTGAGAATGCGTCCATTGGTGTGCAAATGAAGCCCGGCAGGTTTGAAAAGCTCAGTTTGCGGAGGACACTAGTGCCCCGGTGTTAAAGAGCACATGACCCCTATTCACAGCGCTCTGCTTTTATATCAGCACCTCCTGACCACAGCCATTGTTCCTGTGTGTGTGTGTGTTTGACAGAGGCTTTTAAAGGTCCTCTCCTCTCCTGAGGCTGTGTGTCGAACTGCGCTGCTTCAGGACAAAAGCGTGCGTTTCTACTGCTCTTGTTTAGAGCGAAACTTGAGCACTGGGCAAATGTTAGCAGAGGAAGTGACTCTTCTAGAGGAGTTTTCACTATGCAAACTTGATTTGAATGTGCGTCTTCATTTCTCAGTTGTTTCTTATAAATAGCAATTAAATGCAATAGTTGTTTTTAGGGTTTTTGGTGGTGATCTCTGTATGTTTGCAGGTGTTGCGCTCACTGTTGTTGTGAATCTGTTAATGAGTCTTGTTTTGTATAACAGGACAGTGAGGAAACGCAGCAAATGTTACAGAGTGACAAAATATGACACTGTTTTGACCTCCGCTTCACCCCGAGAGCCTACAAACACGACTATAGTGTGGGATTTACAGAGAGAGTGTTATGGGGATGGAGTACTTGTGTGTTATGAAGTAAAGACAGCGAGTGTTTTACAGGCTGCTTTTAAAGGGGCATTTAGAGTCTTTCTACAGACTCTCTAAAAGCCCGTAAAATTTGCAGGTACCTGGGAAATACCATCAAGATGGACAACAAAGTGCTTGAAGGGAATTGTGGGGGAAATCAGCTCGCTATAAGAAACTACACGCGTTTGAGTTAAATGCATGCTAATTTGGACAATGTTATGAGTATGCATGATATATTTGCATTGATTTAGCTGATTATATACAACTTTTTTTATCTATTAGGAAATTATGAAACCTTGAAAGATAAAATTAGAAACTTTCCTGAATTTGTGAAACAGGCCTGGTTGTTTTGAGGGCCCATGCTGGGAAGTTGACTGCTGATTAATTGAATGCTTAATTTGCATGCAGTTTAATGTGTATGCAAATCATTATGGCATTAAAATATCCCCATACACAACTTTAAATATTTAATGCATTTTTTGTGTTTTTGGATAACTTAAATTATTCTATCTATGCATACATAGATAGAATAATTTATTATACTGATTAATTGAATGCTTAATTTGCATGCAATTTAAGTCATTTAATGCACAACTATTATATTATTAATTATTTAATGCATTTTTTTTAAATTACTTTCAGAATTTCTTTACATAGTGAATATTAATGTTTTTAAAATGATTTATATATATAAAATAATTTATTATGCAAATTAATTGAATGCTTAATTTGCATGCAATTTAAGTCATTAATGCACAGCTTTAAGTATTTAATATATATTTTTGGATTAATTTCAGGATTTTTTATGCAGTAAAAAGTTATTTTCTTTTTTTAATGGCTTATATATATATATATATATATATATATATATATAATTTATAATGGTGATTATTTAATGATTAATTTGCATACAATTTAAGTCATTTAATGCTTATTGTTTTACATGACTTTGGATTTTTTTAATGCAGTAAATACTGAAATGTTTTTTTTTATTTTTTATATCTAATTATTTTTAATGCTTATTAATTAAATGCTTAATTTGCATGCAATTTAAGTCATTTAATGCACAACTTTAATTTTTTAATGCATTTTTAAATTCATTATTTTTAAATGTTTTATATATATATATAAAATAATTTATCATGCTGATTCATTTAATACTTAATTTGCATGCAATTTAATCCATTTAATGCACAGCTTTAATTATTTAATAAATATTTTTTCTGATTACTTTCAGAATGTTTATGCAGTCAATAGTAAAAAGTTTTTTTTCATTTTTAAATATTTTATATATATAAAATGATTTATTATGCTGATTTATTTAAGTCATTTGATGCATAGCTTTAATTATTTAAAGCATTTTTGTTAATACTTTCAGGATTTTATTTGCATTAAATAGTAAAATGTTTTTTTATTCATAAAATAATTTATTATACTGATCAATTGACATGCAGTTTAACTCTAACTGTTAAATGCATGACTTTTTTTGACTACATTCATGATTTTTGCCTAGATCTTCCAGCTTTCCTGCACAAACACACACTCCTGAACGGCTGGTTTTATTGCAGTTGAGTTGAGCTGGTGGTCTCCATGCGATTGCTTTCTGCTCCGCTAGTTTGCTGAATTGGTGAAAAGCCTTTTTTCTCTCTCCGTCTCCTTTTGTCCCATCTGCCCCCAACTGCCCCGGCCAAAGAAGCAGATTTCTTTGCAGGGCATTTGTTTGACCAGATCGAGCTGGTCAGGACAGCTGGCGCTTTGCACCAATGGAAGGGCAATTATGCAAACGAGAGAGAAGTATGCAGGGTTTTAGGAAAGTTTGATTGCCGCTTAGTTTGTCTTGTTTTCGATGAGAAGTGAGAGTCCAGAGGTTGAGTGTGATTTTAGCACCGTTATGCGGCGATGCAGGCGACACACTTTCTTTTCATCATGCATGTGTTTTTTGACAGCACGTGTTGGCAGATGCTGTGTTTGTGTTTGCTCTAGGCTGTTGTGTGTGAGTTTGTGCATGTTTGAGAGTGTAAGATTGATGGTTCCACATGTTTGGACCTTTTGCCCTACTCACCTCGACTCATATATCAGTCACTATCACACATGTTTACTTAGCTATCTAAATGAGGACATACCTTCATCTATTGCCTTATATCAAACTGATTAGATGAACCAAATTACCCCAAAGCCTACCTACACAGAAATTTTATATTAAATAAAATTGTATACATTTTTATTTGTATGCACTACCAGATTTATTTATTTTTTTTAAAGAACCCTTTCCTGCTCTCCAAGCCTGCATTTATTTGTTCTAAACTGCAGCAAAAACAGTAACATTTAAAAAATATTTTTAGTATTTAAAAAAAATGCTTTCAGTTTGAAGATATTTTGAAATGTAATTTATTCCTGTGATTTCAAAGCTGAAATTTTAGCATTATTACTGCAGTCACATGATCGTTCAGAACTCATTCTAATATTCTGATTTGCTGCTCAAAAAGCATTTATTATTATCATTATGTTGAAAACAGCTGTGTTTTTTTATGTTTTTTGATGAATATAAAGTTCATTTGACCAGTTAAAATCTAATGTAACATTATAAATGTCTTTATCAACACTTGATGAATTTAAAGATATAGGTATAAAGCGTTTTATTTCAGATGAATATTTAATTTAATTTTTCTGTCTATTATTTTTCATATAATTTATATATTTTATAATTATATTATATATTAAATTATACATTTTATATACTTTTTTGTAAATGTATTACTTTTATAAATATTACATAAAATAATATATCAATTATATATAAATTGCATATATATAATATTATAAAAAAGTCGAAATCATGAGAATAAATAAAGTCTAAATATTTTCAGAATAAAATCTAAATATTTAAAAAATAAAGTCAAAATCATGAGAATAATGTCAAAATATTTAAAAAATGAAGTCGAAAATAAAGTTCAAATCATGAGAATAAAGTCAAAATATTTCAAGAATAAAGTCAAAATATTTTGAGAATAAAGTAGAAATCATGAGAATAAAGTTGAAATATTTCGAGAATAAGGTATATATATATATATATATATATAACAGAATATGTATATTTTTCTGTGTGTATATATTATTTTTCATAAAATTTATATATTTTATAATGATAAAAAATATAAAATGATATATAAAAATTATATATTTTATATATTTATATAATTTTTTGTTAATTTAAAAATGTAATACTTTTATAAATACTAAATAAATGTAATTATTTATGTTGTGTAAATATATATTATATTCAAACTATATGGAATAATAAGAAAATATGAAATTATAAAATATTAAGAATTAAGAAAATATATATTTTATATATTTAAATAAATGTAATACTATATATATATATAAAATTATAAAACTATATAAATCAAAAAATGCATTTTTAAACAAACATTTCTGCAAAAAATCATAGTTAAAGACTGTAAAATATTTAAAGAATAAAGTCAAAATACTTCCAAAATAAAGTCAAAATTATGAGAATAAAGTCTAAATATTTAGAGAATAACGTATATATATATATATATATATATATATATATATATATATATATATATATATATATATATATATATATAAAACATATAAATATATGTATATATTTTCTGTGTATATATTATTTTGCATATAATTTCTATAGTTTTATAATGATAAAAATATAAAATAATATTTACAAATTATATATTTTATATATTTATATGCATTTTTTTTACATTTTTCTTATATAAATACTATATCAATTTAATTATCATATTTATGATAGGTAAATATATATTACATCCAAACTATATGTAATAAAAAAAAAATATATATATATATATATTTTTTTTTGAGATTGTAGGAAGCGTAGGCCTTAAATATTGCAAAGATGATCTCATAGACATTGTAAAAGCTCTAAAATCCCCTCACTGAATGTAAATCCATTGTGTGTGGAGACGGCGGGTCAGCACCGATGTCAAAGGTGCCCTTCTTCAGCAGTTTAAAATTAGAAACATGCTTGAGTTTGTGACTCAGGTCTGGCTGTTTTGAGGGCCCGTGTTAGGAAACGGCCCCTTTACTGGTTCCCAAAGGACCTCTAATGTGTTCCTAGAATTCCTGGAATTGCCACAGGAGCATCAAAACACTCCTTTCTTTCCTGGATGTCTGATGTGGGAAAAGTTTGTGGATAATTAATATCTTGAATGCAATATACCACTTTAAGGGTGGTATATTCTCTTTGCTAGGAGATGATTCAGGCATCTGGAGTCAGCAATAACCAGCATAATGAGTCAGAAGAGTTTAAGTTTGAGATGAGATGCTTGAGGAATGTCAGAGGGACAAAACGGGCTTTAGTTCGCAGTGTGGCATGTGAAAGGTTTCCATGGTTTCCCTAAGTGGCGGTCGGAAAGGTCAAAGGTTGCTTTAAATTGCCCAGCAGGTTGTGTGCAGGGAAACAGCGGCGAGGAGTGAAATATTCCTGCTAATAACAGACAAAAACATGCCAGCGTAGATCAGCTCATCTCTCTGGATATGTAAACAGTATAAATCCTGACCTGTCTTCAGATAAGCTGTTCTACAAAACCTAGTTTATACTAGTTTAAACCTAGAGATACTTTAGAAAAAAAAGGCTTTTCTTACTTAGATTTTTCGTCTTGTTTCCAGCCAAAATGTCTATAAATTCTTAGTCAAAAAGGATTTTCTAGACTAGTAAATATTTTCTGTTAATTAAGTGAATTTTTGCTTGAAACAAGCTAAATAATCCGCCAATGTGGTAATAAAATATGTCTAATTTCAAACAGAAAACAAGATTATTTTTCTAACACCATTGGCGGATTATTTTGCTTGTTTCGAGCAAAAACGCACTTAATTTTGACTTGCTTTTTCTGAAAACAAGAAAATAATATTTACTAGTCTAGAAAATCTTTCTTGATTATCCTCGAAATATTTTGTATTTATTCTCATAATTTCGACTTTATTCTCAAAATATTATGACTTTATTCTGGTGATTTCGACTTTATTCTTGAAATATTTTTACTTTATTTTTGAATTATTTCAACTTTATTCTCATGATTTTGACTTTATTCTTGAAATATTTCATCTTTTTTCTAATAATTTTGACTTTAAAGTGAATATTATTTTCTTGTTTTCATAAAAAAGAAGTTACAATTAAGTGTATTTTTGCTTGAAACAAGCTAAATAATCTGCCAATGGGGTAAGAAAAATATATTATTTCAAACAAAAAACAAGATTATACGAGAATAAAGTTTAAATGTTTCGTGAATAGTTGAAAACATGAGAATAAAGTCAAAATATTTTGAGAATAAAGTTGAAATCACGAGAATAAAGTTGAAATCATGAGTATAAAGTCAAATATATGTCAAGAATAAGTTGTAATATTTTGAGAGTATATTCTAGATGGCTGTATTTGCCTCAGTTTAAGTGGCATGTGAATTAGTCATCTTTCTGATTACAGTCATCTTTATTCTCGAAACATTTCGACTTTATTCTCAAAATATTTTGATTTTATTCTTAAAATACTATGATTTTAATCTCATACAAAATAATAATGATACATGCAGTATGTATAAACTTTAATGCACTTATCAAAATAAAAAGAAAAGTATTCAAAATATTCAATTTACAATCTGCAAAGGAGTGAAAAAAAAATCTGAATTAGGCTTAAAATTCCATGCATGTGAAAATATGCTTAGAATTGATCAAATAGTTGTAATCTGGCTCAGATTCATACAGGAATCATGTGGTGCTCTTCTGCTGATGAAGTGATGCACAAATGGTCTTTAAAAGTGAAAATGAAACAAAATGCATCATATTTTGTAAGAAAGTGCAACATGCTCAAGCAAAACAGCCACTATTTTTGCCATCAGCACCTTGGAATTAATATGAAACAAGGTGATGGAAATGCATTTTAGGACTGCATGCATGCTGCCTTTGAATTTGCCCAAATGCATGCATTGATGTTACTGTCTGCACCTAAAAATGCTGTCGAAGCATGCAATGCGATTGCTACTCTACATTTATTTGGTCACAGATAATGCTCTCTGGTTGACCATTTGACCTGTTGCTCTTCAGCGGATCAGATAAGACACAATAGCCGTGCTGTTTTCAGAGCTCGGGGGGAAGATAAGGGTATCGGGGATATTCTCTGGCCTCCCTGCCCCCATACGCCTAAGAGGCCAAAGGCCACAGGGAGAGGTCCCGAGTGTGGTTTCCGATTGGCCGGTGAATGACAATTCTGCCTTCTGATTGGCCGACGCTGGTTCTGGAGGTCCGGGGCTGTAACTCGCCTGCTGGACGGACTCTGATTGATCCTCAGCTTTTGGGCTTTGCATTCTTCCCTTCTGTTCTCCGGCGAAGCATTCTTTGCCTCTGCTGTCATTTCTCTAAAGAAGGAGTGAGAGGTGAGGTCAGGTCATGACTGTGTTTGTCCACGATGCTTGTGCATAATGCATCTGCTAATAAAAACTTAAAGCGTCTCAAATTACTTTTGCATTAAAGATGGATTAACTGCATTCTAGTCATAGTTGCATGTAAGGGTGTCAGAATGTCCTCAGTGGACTTAAGAGAATAAGCTGAGACGCTTTTAGTTTTAATAGGAGTTTGTGAGTGATGAAGCTAAGTGATGTTTCTCTGACAGAAACACTATAGTTTGTGTATGAGCGTGTGTGTGTGTGTGTGTGTGTGTGTGTGTGTGGTTTCGGCGTCTCTTACCTGCACTAAAAGATCTTTTAGGGCTCTTGGTAATGATCCGCTTTCAGAAAACACTTACACACTTGTATTGCTTTACCGTCACTGACAATCACACTGAAATAGATAAGAGAGAGAGACAGGGTGAAAGTTTCATTGTTGTTTGTACACATGTATTATTTTAATGTTAGTCTGATGAAAGCAGTTAATGCATAGAAGACTATATAGTCAAGAACAGCCAAAATTGCATCTTTCTGAGCCAATATGTGACCCTGGACCACAAAACCAGTTTTAAGTAGCATGCATATTTGTAGCAATAGCCAAAAATACATTGCATGGGTCAAAATGATTTTTCTTTTATGCCAAAAATCATTAGGATATTAAGTAAAGATCATGTTATGATATTTTGTGAATTTCCTACTGTAAAATATCAAAACTTAATTTTTGATTAGTAATATGCATTGCTAAGAACTTAATTTGGACAACTTTAAAGGTGATTTTCTCGATGTTTTGATTTCTTTGCACCCTCAGATTCTATATTTTTAAATAGTTGTATCTCAATCAAATATTGTCCTATCCTAACAAATCGTACATCAATGAAAAACTAATTTATTTACATTCAGATGATGTATAAATCTAAAAAAAAAAAAAAAAATTGACCCTAATGACTGATTTTGTTGTTCAGGGTCACATATGTAAAAAATAAACTGCATGATTTTTATATCTAATATTCATCATAATTGCATGCTTGTTATACCCTTGACTTAAGTCATAAAATAAATGATAAAATAAATTATAAATGGTATATTTTATATTTTAAATCATATTTTATAATATAATATTTTAAAAGATAATAAGTAAATAATAATTTATTCTTATTATGTGTTATTTCTTTATTAATAAAATGTATTATATTTATTTTATTTATTATTTATATATATTTTTCATATATAAAATATTTGTAAATATTTTTATTTAGTTACACATTTGTACAACTAAATATATTATAATAACAGTAATAATAAATAAAAATTATAATAACAGTTACTAATAATAATTATAAATAATAATCAATAAATAAATTATAAAATGTATATTTATTCTTATTATGTATTTTTAATTGATTAATAAAATGTATTTTATATATATATATATATATATATATTCCTATTATTGTTGCAAATGATTCTTCATTGCAGGTTATACGAATTAAAATCTCACACGTAAGCTGAATTAAGACTGCTTTGTAATGGTCTTTTTCTCTCAGTGAAAAGTTGACCCAGTGTTTTTAGGGCTGGAGTGGAACTGAAGGCTCTAAAGTTGCACATCAGGCCCCTGGTGTTACCGTGGTAACTATTGTCCCTCTCTGACCCGCCCGCTGACCCGGTGTGTGCTGATCCACAGACCTGTGCTGCTCTCAAAGCATCTCCTGAGCGAAGGAGAAGAATTCACTGTAACAGATCGCTCTCAGATGGAAGTGTCCACTTCTAGAGTTGCTCTGTTGTGCTAGAGGTTCGTTTCTGGTTCACGTTTGGTGGCCCGCGATGCCTGAGCAGGGATGAGCTTACTGCCGCTCAGGATTTGTTGAGGTCAGAGGTGAGAGGTCAGGTCAGTGGAAAAGACAGACTTACAGATCCTCTTATAATGCTGCCTAAACAGCTGCACAGCCAAACACAAACTACATCAATCTGTAGGTTTATAAGATTTTTGATCAAAGTTACCATTAAACTATGGCGACCTGTTTCCAACACTGAGTAAAAAAATATAAATTCTATTTAATTAATTTTTTTTTCACAGAATTGCAAGAAAAATTCAAAATTGTGAGATAAACTTAGAATTAGGGTTACAAAAAAAGAACATTTCCAGTAAATTTCTGTAACATTCCAGAAATTTTGGAAACTTTCCAGGATTTTTTGGAATCTTCCAGGTATTTTTGGAAACTTTTGCAACCTTTTGCTCAAAATTGCAGAATTCTGACTTTGTTTTCTGCAAACTCTGACACTTTCCCCTTAGAATTCTGAGTTTACATCTCACAAATCTCGATTTTTGTTTTTTACTACAGAATAAAAAATAAAAAAAGTTTTGACTATTTGACTGACACACAGACAAAAAAAAGTTGATGAATGTCAATGTTTTTTGTTTTGCTTTTTGTACAGTGGAAGTCAATGAGGTCTAATCATTATTATATTATCATTAATAATGTTTTGAATTGGCTTTAATTTTTTTAATTTAAGTGTTAATTTTAGGCAGTTTTGACTATTTATCAATAAACTCAGAATTACAGAATTCTGACTTTGTTTTTTGCAAATATTTACTTTTTCCTCTTAGAATTCTGAGTTTACATCTCACAAATCTGGATTTTTGTTTTTTTTTATCACAAAATAAAAAATAAAAAGGCAGTTTTGACTATCAATCTGTAGTTTTATCATTTTTGATGAAAGTTAACATTAAACTATGGAGACCTGTTTCCACCACTGAATAAATTAAATTTAAAAGGTTAACTGCATTTTTTTAATCTCACAATTCAGATTTTTTTTTTTTTACAGAATTTGCAAGACAAAAGTCAGAATTGTGAGGTAAACTCAGAATTGCTGAATTACAAATCCTTACTTTTCCCCGTTTTTTTACCACATAATAAAAATTAAAAAGGCAGTTTTGACTTTTTTTATCAGCTGACATCAGCTGATATGATAAAACAAACACACACACACACACACACACACACACACACATATATAAACAGAACTGGAAGAAAAAAATATATATATATATATATTTTTTTTCCAGTTCTGTTTATATCTCGCATTTCTCACAATTTCTTGCAATTCTGTGAAAAAAGCCAGAATTATGAGAAAAAAAGTCTGAACTGTGTGATATAAAAACAGAATTGCAAGAAAACAGTCTGAATTATGAGATTAAATTTCACTAATACTTTTTTATATAATGCTGGAAACAAACTTTCAAGTGAAATGGTATTGTATGTATTTTATAAAATGTTTTTTGTTGTTTTTTCCTCCCTTTTTTGGATATGACAACAGACACAACAGACACAACAGTCTGAAATAGTTGTTGTTGTGAGAATAGCTGACGGGTTTAAACGTGTCTCTGATCTCTAAATAGTTGATCAATATCAGCTAATAGATCAGCTACAGTCTAAGATCAAACCCTCAACAGATCACATCTCCTAATAATCACAGCACACGGAATGCTTTTGACCTGTACACTATTGCCTTAAAGGGACAGTACACCCAAAAATCAGCAAAACCTGGATGACTTTTCTTGAGCACAACACAGAAAAATTCTAACCAGCTGTTTTCAACATAATAATAATAATAAATGTTTTTTTGAGCATCAAATCAGAATATTAGAAAGATTTCTGAAGGATCGTGTGACTGCAGTAATGATGCAAAAAAAATCAGCTTTGAAATCACAGGAATAAATTACATTTTAAAATATATTCAAATAGAAAGTGGTTATTTTAAATAGTAAAATGTTTTATCACTTTTATCATATGCATGGAATAAAATGCATAAGTTAACTTAAAATTTATTCATATCGTGGCATAAATTTTAAGTGAACTTATGCATTTTATTTTATCTCATGCATTCATATACTATATTTTTTGCATGTGTGTATGCGGAATTTGTTCCTAACTTGGATATATATCATGGCACTGAATGATTATTATGTCATATTTTGTTGTATTTATACTCTATTCCTTCTTTGAAGCACTTTAAACGATTACTATAGTACATAGTCCAAACAATATGCGTTTGTAGGTGTTGATGGTAGTTATTTGTTATTGAAAGGGGGATTTAACTAATATTAGCATGACACTGTATCCAATAACACCTTTAAGAGTCAAAGGTCAGCAGAACTTTGTCTGTATTGTAGTTTGATTGACATTTTAGAACTGTCAATCAACCTGGTTGTTTGAATTATTAAAGAAGCTATTAAATCTGTGATGATGACTTCCTGTCAGTGATTAGATCGTACTTATCTGAGTCTTACTTAATCTTTTGCACCACAACATTCATGCCCGAGGCTGATTTTGTTATTATCTCCATCCTAACATGAGATTTATACCGAGGTCCGTATGTATAGCTGGGCTTCCATTGATTCCTCTTAACTAATTATTGACCTGAGGCTTCTTCAGGGCTTGGAGGGGACATGAGGGGGTTGATCTTAATGGCTTTGGGGGGTTTTATGGCTGTTAGCCTGAGAAGGTCAGAGCTGGAGCGCGGCACCGATGTGAAGGCCTCGCTGAAGAGACACGTTAAACAAACATTAATGCCTTTCAGTCCTAAAACAGGCCGTTTATGGCGAGCTGTGTTTGCTGTACTGGTGTATTGTGTTTGCTTTTGCTGATTATTATCACTCAGAAAGACAGAAACAGTTACAAAAGTTACTCAGAATGAGTTAAGATGTCCACGTTTTACAGAAGTGGTTTTATGTCCATAGAAAGCACAATAAATATAAGTAAACTGTCTAATTTGAAGGTTTCAAATAGGTTTTTGGAGAATAAAATGTCAAGATTTGGTTAAATTAAAGTTACATTGTCATTCAGTGTAACAATATTTATTTAAAAATTCAAACAACGTGCTTACTCTGACTTCTGACTTATTCTGTGCATATTAAAATATATAAACGAATAAGGGAGCATATTACATTTTATTTTGATTTGAATGAGTTGAAATAGACAAAACCTTGGATAATGGCACATTTAAAAAATGTAGAATTACAACTAATTAGTATTTGGGGTGAAAGTAATTCATCTTTTAATATGTCATAAATTGATTTTTGTTGTAAATATGCCTGACAAGACTGTTACACTTGATGACATTTTAGTGGGTGTCTTCTGTAAATTAGGGAAAAATGTATGATATTTATTTTGTGCTCAGAAAATCAAAAACAAAAATGCAATTTAATTAAAGAGAAAACTTTTATATTTTTTGGGAAAAACAACAGCAATTTAAAAATTAAAGAATCTATATATTTCTTTACATTTTACTAAAGTGATTTCATGTCCATAGAAAGCACAATAAATGTAAGTAAATGTCTGCTTCTAAGGTTTCAAATAGGTTTTTGCAGAGTAAAATGTCGAAATTTGGTTAAATTAATGTTATATTGTCATTCAGTGTAACAATATTTATTTAAAAATTCAAACAACGTGCTTATTCTGACTTGTGCATATTAAAATATATAAATGAATGAGGGAGCATATTAAATTTTATTGTGATTTAAATGAGTAAAAAAATCTTACTTACAAATGGGCAAACCCTAGAAAAGAGTCAGATTGTAGAATTGAAAAATGTAGAATTACAGCTAACTAGTATTTGGGGTGAAAGTAATTCATCTTTTAATATGTCATAAATTGATTTTTGTTGTAAATATGCCTGAGAAGATTGTTACACTTGATGACATTTTAGTGGTGTCTTCTGTAAATTAGGGAAAAATGTATGATATTTATTTTGTGCTCAGAAAAACAAAAACAAAAATGCAATGAAATTAATGAGAACACTTTTAAATATTTTTTTGTAAAATGAACAAAAATTTAAAGCAGTACTACAACTGTAGTTTTAATGCTTAAACCCTTTTACGTCTTTGACACATATATAATAACTTAACTAGTTTCTAATGAAAAAATATTTACATTTTGTTTAAAATAAAAATGACAAAACACAAAATTAAAACAGAAAATATTAAAATAAAAAGTAATTAATTCAGTTTGTCCAATTTGATCTTATTTATACATTTTAATTTTGTTTTTGAAGTTAAAGGAAATCAAAAATGTTTTTGTTAGAGAGAAAAACATGCGAAGGTAAAAAGCAAGAGGGTTGTGTTTAGTTTAGAGAGTAATACACACACACACACACACACACACACACACACACAAGTGTTACCAAAAGGTGTGCGTTATGCTAGCATGAGGTGTTTGTCGCTATTGTTTATCTAAAGCTTTTGGTTCAACATGGTGTTGGCATGTGTGGATCATCTTACAACCAAACCTGTTTTTGGCTCCTTCTATTTTGTCCTATTGTGTTTATCTCAGTCATATTGCATTTGAATAAATGAATCAATGAAGTCTAATAAAGCTTAACTATTTTGCTGTCTTTTTGCAGGTTTATCCACCTTCACTCAACAGCCGGCATCAATCACGGTTATGGAGGGATCCGTCGCACGATTCGCCTGTAAAATCATGGCCACGCCCCCACCAATCATCACCTGGGAGTTTAACAGAGTCACTTTACCATTGGCCACTGAAAGGTACAGCCCCGCCCATCTATTTGAGAGAGGAGGGGCTTAGCTTTGACAACTTACTCTTTTTTTTTATTTGGTTCTTTAATTTATTATAATACGTATATAGTATGTTTGTTCCATGCTTATTTTCTGAACGCAAAATGTTAATTATTGTAGCTAAATAAGATATAAAATGCATTTTATTGTTTATTTAGGACTGACCTGATTAAGATATTTCACATGAAAGTCTTTGACATATACAAGAGAAAATAATAGTTGAATTTATAAAAATGACTCTGTTCAAAAGTTTTCTTAATACTGGGTCTTAATACTTCTTACCTGAATGATCCACATTTTTGTGATAGTTGTTCATGAGACACCAAGTTAAACTGCCTGCTGTTCTTCAGAAAAATCCTTCAGGTCCCACAAATTCTTTGGTTTTCCTGCGTTTTTGTGTATTTGAACCCTTTCCAACAATGACTGTATGATTTTGAGATTCATCTTTTCACACTGAGGACAACTGAGGAACTCATATGCAACTATTACAGAAGGTTTAAACACTCACTGAGGCTTCAGAAGGAAAAAACATGCATTAAGAGCAGGGGGTGAAAACTTTTTAACAGAATGGAGATATGTAAATTTTTCTTGTTTTGCCTAAATATTATATTTTTTTCCTGTTAGTACTGCCCTTTAGAGGCAACAGAAAATTATTTGTGAAAATAGTTACATGATTCCCAGAAGACAAAATAAGTTACATTTACGCTGATCTTCAAATTCCAAAAGTTTTCACCCCCGGCTCTTAATGCATGTTTTTTTTTTCTTCTGAAGTGAGTGTTTGAACCTTCTGTAATAGTTTCATATGAGTCCCTCAGTTGTCCTCAGTGTGAAAAGATGGAGCTCAAAATCACACAGTAATTGTTGGAAAGGGTTCAAATACACAAAAATGCTGGAAAACCAAAGAATTTGTGGGACCTGAAGGATTTTTCTGAAGAACAGCAGGCAGGACAAAGAAGAGACTAATCAGCAACTATTACTAAACAAAAAAACACTTTTGAACCGGGTTTATTAATTCATCTATTATTTTTTCTTGTGGACTATATGTAAACATATTTTATGTGAAATATCTTATTCAGGCCATGTCACTCTTATTTTTGCTAAAATAACATTTTGCAGATTCTGAAAGGTTTTTTTTACATATTACATTATAAACATCACATATTTGATCATATATTGTATTAAGTGAACATTTCCATGTCTCAATCTAGAATCACAGTGCTGCCCAGTGGCGTTTTACAAATTCAGGGAGTTGAACGGACCGACGCTGGAAGTTACCGATGTGTAGCGACTAATATCGCCAGCCGCCGCAGGAGCTCCGAGGCCGTGCTCACCGTGATCGCAGGTTAGATAAAGACCTGAACATGTACACTAGATACAGTGTGCATATGTGACATTTTCATTTACCATCTTTTTTATTGCCTAACAGCTCCAACTCCTAGAGTTCCTCAAAGGCCTCGTATCCTCGCCGGTCCGCAGAATCTGACCGTGTCGCTTCACAGTACGGCTCTGCTGGAGTGCATGGCGACCGGAAACCCTCGTCCGCTGATCTCATGGAGTCGTGCCGATCATAAATCCATTGATGTTCACAAAACAAAGGTCCTCGGCAATGGAAACCTCCTCATATCCGATGTCAAACCCCAACACGCAGGAATCTACTTTTGCCGCGCAACTACGCCAGGAACCAGAAACTACACGATTGCAGCCGCAAATATAACTGTTATAGGTGAGTACGGAAGATAAGATAAGGTGTATTTTCTTAATGATCACTAATATAATTTATGGAAAGATGGCAAAATTTAAAACTAAACACACACTTAAAGACCTGATTATTTCAGGAGCTTTGTCACAAGTCTATTGTTTTGAATGTCGGTGCTACTTCTGCTATATTTTCACACTTAAAACAATAATTTGGTCTTCCTCCTGAATTCATGACACCGTTGATAAAGCACAACTTCCTCCTTTAGCACTCAAACATCCCAATATAAGAGCTTTACTACCACTGAAAATCACTGTGGGAACCAGGCACTTCTCACTGTTCTCCTCCTGTAGCAACAACATTACATTTGTGACCCTGGACCACAAAACCAGTCATAAGGTTAAATTTTACAAAACTGAGATGTATACAACATATGAAAGCTCAATAAATAAGCTTTCTATTGATGTATGGTTTGTTAGGATAGGACGATATTTGGCCGAGATACATCTATTTGAAATTCTGGAATCTGAGGGTGCAAAAAAATCAAAATACTGAGAAAATCACCTTTAAAGTTGTCCAAATTAAGTTCTTAACAATGCATATTACTAATCAAAAATTACATTTTGATATATTTGTAGTAGGGATTTTACAAAATATCCTTATGGAACATGATCTTTACTTAATTTCCTAATTTTTTTTTTTGGCATAAAAGAAAAATCAATAATTTTGACCCATAGAATGTATTTTTGGCTATTGCTACAAATATACCCCAGCGACTTAAGACTGGTTTTGTGGTCCAGGGTCACATTTTAGAAGCGTTTGTATCTTAAATGATTGACTTGGATTTCTGGATTATATTTTGTAAATATAGGCCTTGGAAGAGGTTAAATTAGTTTATTGTGCTTTGGCTACAGTATGTACAGTATGCATGTCACTTCTGCAGGCTGTGTCATACTCCGTGAAAAGAAGTGTCACTCTTTTCATAGCTTTTGCTGGCTCTGAGACACTTGCATGTTTTTCTCCTGCTCTTTTTCTAGCAAAAATTCACTCATCACTAAATGAAAACTTAAAGTGAAGACCTGATTATTTCAGGAGCTTTGTCCCAAGTCTATTGTTTTTGAATGTCGGTGCTACTTCTGCTGTATTTTCACACTTAAAACAATAATATGGTATTCCTCTTGTACCACTGTCCTCTTTTATGCTAAGAAATAAGTCATCTCCCAAGTGGTTCCAACGTTGCCAGCATTAAGTCTGAGTATGATTCAGTGGACTAGATAACACTTTTAAGTGCCAGGAAGTTCAAAAATATCCTTAACACCTTTTTTTTGTTTTATTGAGTAACTTTCAGAAGGGTGTACTTATTGATGCAATGCAACATTTTATCACTTTGAAAAGAAAATCTTATTTTGCTGAATAATTTTGACATTTTTCTTTGGTAATTAATCAAGAAGGCTTGTTGGAAAATCTCCACAGAACCCTAGCATGTCATCTAAGTAAAGAGTAATTGCTGAATTTGTTAAGTTTTAAAGGCAGTGTACTCATTTATGCTGTGCACTGTAACTGGGGGACTCATATGCAACTATTACAGAATGTGCAAACACTCACCGATGCTTAAGAAGAAAAACATGCTTTTGAACAGAATGGAGATGTGTAGCCTACATTTTTCTTTATTTTGCCTTAATATTTTTTTAAGTTAGTACTGCCCTTCAGAAGCTACAGAAAATAGTTACATGATTCCCAGAGTACAAAATAAGTTAAATTTACCCTGATCTTCAAATTCCAAAAGTTTTCACCCCCCACTCTTCATGCGTGATTTTTCCTTCTGAAGCATCCATGAGCATTTGATCCTTTGAAAATTATTGCAATTATTTGAATAATTTTGACATTCTAAGTTTTAGAGGCGGTGTACTCATTTATGCTGTGCACTGTAAATCCTTATAATGGCCTTTTTCTGTTTCTTTTACAAAAAAAAAGGACATTTGCTTTAGATTGCACAAATGCATGCATTTAATAAATGCATCTATGGTTTTTTTGTGCAGCGCCACCGTCTCTCGTGGAGTGGCCGGAAAGCGTGACCCGACCGAGGGCCGGTACCGCCCGCTTTGTGTGCGTGGCAGAGGGATTTCCAACCCCTCAGATCACATGGCTGAAAAACGGAGAACCCGTTCACTCAAACGGACGCATCAAGATGTATAACAGGTACTGCCGTGTGAAAAGCGTCAGTGCAATCGAGAATGTGCATTGGTTGAAACTATAAGTGTGTCTTTTGTCAGTCTTTTTTATAGCTGCACTGAGTTAAAGTATACATCGTTGACGTTGTTCAGGGTTTGAATTGGCTCATTTGTCTGCTGGAAACTCTGTCCCGCTGAAATATTCATCAGCTGGTTTCTTCTGTGGAACAAGAGAGGGTTAATTATTCAGTGCTCTGCTAATGGTGTTTGAGCTGATTTTCTCTTTGATTTTCCTCTAATTTGTTTTCCTGTCTGTGTCTGTTATGGGATCCTGAAAGACAAAAGGGGAGGGGGAGTGATTTGCACTTGTGTTATTGACGCGCTTGTTTCCACCTCAACATACACGCATGTTAAATATATTTCTGTTTCTTGCATCTACAAATATTCATGTTACAAAAGTACTGATGTTGCAAAACATATTTCTTGTAAAAATAATGTAATATGTTATATATTATTAGGTTTCTTATTAAATAAAATAAGAAAATAAATCACCTTTTCTCCCTAAATTCAGTTACAGTAATGCAGGAGTAAAATTAGCTTTTTTTTAATGAAGATATTGAATTTTTTTTTACCAACCATAATATAAAAATTAGTGGTGGGCCGTTATCGGCGTTAACGTGCTGCGTTAACGTGAGACTCATATCGCGCGATAAAAAAAATATCGCCGTTAATCTATTCTCAAAGTTGGGTTGGGAGCTGGGTCTAAACTACGCAAGATATGATGACTTTCACTTTGATATTTTAGCGCGGATGACGGATATCTAGTTGAATTGCACTGTAGGGGGCGAGAACAAGTCTTCAACTTCTGTGAAATGACCACAAATGAGACGCGCAGACATGGATGCAGTTATGAAGCCGCTTCAGGGCAGGTGCGTGCATTGCTATACCCTCTGCTGTGTCCCAGTAAAATCTCAAGTTTGAGTTATAATTTACTTTGATAATCCCGAAATAAAGACATTAAACTATATGCAACAACTGAATTGACGCTTCTAAAAGCAACGCAGTTTATTGGAAGATGAACGCAGATTGGCTATCCATACCCGCGCGCCTGTATATTTTACTGGAACGCGCACGTCGTACAGCCTTTTGCGCAGAAGTACTTGGTTACACAAGTTTGTATAGTTAATTGTGTTGTAAATGCAATTGTCAAGCAGTTTGTAATGCATTTTGGAAACAGGAGATGAGCGCCTGGTCTAATGCGCCACCTGGCTTGAGAAACCCGTTCTCAAAGACTTACTTTTAGTCATTTTTTGGGTAGCACACATATTCTGAATGCTTTCAGCAGAATTCAAATTAGCCATTTTAATCTAGATTAATCTAGATTAATTTCAAGATTTAATCTAGATTAATCTAGATTAAAAAAATTAATCTATGCCCACCACTAATAAAAATATAATATAATTTAACAGTCAGAAGTTTTCAATGTTAAGATTTTTTTATGTTTTTTAAAGAATTCATTAAGCCTGTATTTATTTGATCCAAAGTCCAACAAAAACAGTAACATTTTGAAATATTTTTACTATTTAAAATGACTTTTTTCTATTTGAATATGTTTTAAAGTGTGATGTATTTCTGTGATCAAAGCTGAATTTTCAGCATCATTACTCCAGTCTTCAGTGTCACATGATCCATCCGAAATTATTCGAATAAATGCAGGCCTTTTTAAAAAACATAAAAAATCTTGTGCAGTAATTGTAATAATTTAATTATCCTTATGTTATTATATTATATAAAGAAAATTAAGCACATTTTCATCTAAATCCTTATTACTATAATGCATCCTGATTTAGTTTTTGTTTAAAGTTATTCTCATTTGATTCTCAGTTATGTAATATAGTTTTTTTTTAAATATATATTTTTAATATTTTATATAAATTTTATATACAGTCCTCAATAAGCAGTGCAAATGCTACTCGTGCTACTAAATATATATATAGAGAATGTGAGTTTTGCATTACATTTTAAGAATTTGGTAGTGAAATGTACTTAGTTTTGAAAATAATGCAAAAAAAAAAAAATTGACCATATTGCAAGTATATCAATGTCTTGATGTTTATCTATTATGAAAAACTGTTTTATGTTTTATTTTTACAGTAAACTGGTGATAAACCAGATTATTCCAGAAGATGACGGCATATACCAGTGTCAGGCGGAGAACGAGCAGGGTTCGGTTCTGGCGATGGCTCGTCTGATCGTGGTTATGTCAGACAACCGGCCAAGCGCACCAAGAAATGTCCGCGCGGACACCGTGTCCAGCTCAGCCATCTTACTGGCCTGGGACAGACCCATGTACAACTCGGACAAAGTCATCGCCTACTCTGTGCACTACATGAAGGCAGAAGGTGAGCATTTCAGATGTGAAAAAGGACCGGACAGTGTTGAACATGCACACAAATCCAATTAAAGCAATGGTTTTCCCCAAAATGAACTTTAGAGATATGTGACCCTGAACCACAAAACCAGTCATAAGGTTAAATTTTACAAAACTGAGATGTATACATCATATGAAAGCTCAATAAATAAGCTTTCTATTGATATATGGTTTGTTAGGATAGGACAATATTTGGCAGAGATACATCTATTTGAAAATTTGGAATCTGAGGGTGCAAAAAAATCAAAATACTGAGAAAATCACCTTTAAAGTTGTCCAAATTAAGTTCTCATCAATGCATATTACTAATCAAAAATTACATTTTGATATATTTATAGTAGGAATTTTACAAAAAATCTTCATGGAACATGATCTTTACTTAATTTCCTAATGATTTTTGGCATAAAAGAAAAATCAATAATTTTGACCCATACAATGTATTTTTGGCTATTGCTACAAATATACCCCAGCGACTTAAGACTGGTTTTGTGGTCCAGGGTCACATATGTGTCATGACTTTGTGTGGGAAAGGCTCTTGCTCCATTCTTGAGTAGTTGAGTACTCTTTGAGCATCATTCGTCATTAAAAAAGTCACTTCTGGACTGTCAAGAATAATTTGTTTAGTTAGCACAAAATGCTTCTTTTAGCTTTTGATGCAGACTTCCAAATAAAACACCTGCTTGTCTGTGAGGAGATAAGGAAGAGACAACAATGAGACGTCCAACAGGAACTGTTCTGACAAGTGTGAAATCTTTATTAGGGATTTGGCCGGTTGCACTTGGACTTCCAGAATTCCTGGCTATTTACTAGGAGTAGAATAGCTGTAGAGAAAGACACGCTGCATCTGCTCTGGAGGGCAAAAAGCATCGGAAGTGATTGAAAGGGGTGCAAAAGGGGGCTAATTATCCCGAGTGTTGGAGTGTCTTAATCTTAACTCTGAAGAGGCTTCGGGGGGTTTGTCCCTGTGCGTCAGAGTCAAAGTCTTCAGCGTGGCCATTCAGCGCCGGAACAAGGCCTTTTCTGTTGACTGTCGAGTATGTTGTTTATTGGGTCAGAAATTCAGTTGGCGACTCAATGCTGTAGAGTGTTTCTTTTATTTGAGCATCTTAATGTGGCCTAATTTAAAGTGTTATCAGGTGCAGTGGACCTGTGGGAAAACCAGCAGGTGGAATTTGTCTTTAGTTGCATTGATAAAGCGCTTAATTAAAAGAAGGCATGGTCGTGTTGATTGAGTTGACGTGTTTTCTTTTGAATAGCCACACGGGCTAGTGGTTAACCACTTCATGCATTTCAATTTGTGAACGATAAGGAGCATGCATTTGGGACAGTGCAATATTCTTCTGCACTGTAAAAAAATAAATACAAGGTTATTGGATTAGATTATGTCTTTCTACATCACAATTTCAATTTGGAATTGTGTGTGAAATTTACTAGCATTTTCTGAGGAAAAATGGTTTTGAGGTCAATTCTACACCTTTGTTATCATTTGGTGCATTATTACTTTGCATTTAGTGCATAATACAATTATGCATTTGACAGATAGTTTTATTTAAAGCGATTTATGTTGCATTCAAAGCATGCATTTTATTAGTTCATAGAATCAGACTTAAAAAGAATGGCTGACCCTGGACCACAAACCCAGTCATAAGGGTCGATATTTTGAAATTGAGATTTATACATCATCTAAAAGCTGAATAAATAAGCTTTCCGCTGATGTATGGTTTGTTAGAATAGGGTAATATTTTGTCTGAGATACAACTATTTGAAAACCAGAAATCTGAGGGTGCAAAAATATTTAGAAAATCGCCTATGAAGTTGTCCAAATGAAGTTCTTAGCAATGCATATTACTAATCCAAAAAGTTTTGATACATTTACGGTAGAAAATTTACAAAATATATTAATGAAAGATGATCTTTACTTAATATCCTAATGATTTTTGGCATAAAAGAAAAATCCATAACATTTCAGTTACATTTGTCATGCTTTCCAGAGATTGTGAAACATCATGTCTTGTCATGTCCAACAGGTCTAAATAACGAAGAGTACCAGATTGTTATCGGTAACGATACTACCCGCTACATCATTGATGACCTGGAGGCTGGGCGAAACTACACCTTTTACATTGTAGCGTACATGCCTATGGGTGCCAGTCGCATGTCAGACCACGTCATACAGCGGACACTTGAGGACGGTGAGTAGAAGATGAGCATCTGATGTTCAAAAGTGTTCGTCCATAAATGAAAATGTACTTTAGATGAGCTTGTTTCCTCACAGGAACAAATTCGGATCCTCTGCAGTGAATGGGTGCCATCAGAATGAGAGTCCAAACTGCTTTTAAAAACATCATAATAATCCACACCACTCCAGTCCATCAGTTAACATCTTGAAAACAAAAAGCTCTGTGTATGTAAGACACAAATCCATCATAAAGATGATCCATCACTAACTTCAAACCATTGAGTCCATAATCTTTAATAACGCTTCCTCCAGTGAAAAAGTCCATCTCCAGTTGTCTCTCACATCAACATCCACCCACATAGTTGTTTAGAGTGTTTTTAGAGAAACGGCGCTTGATCTAATTTATACGAGACAGCTTTATTTACTAGGAAAGTCAATGTTATGGATAAAGGAAACATAGTGTGTGGACTACTTTTGGATTATTGTGATGTTTTTATCAGCTGTTTGGATTCTCATTCTGACGGCACCCATTCACTCCATTTTATTTACAAGCTGAGAGAGCTACAGTATTAGCTTTTAAACAAGATGCAACTTTATATTGTTGTATACATTATAGAATTAAATTTTCCCCTGAGATCCACTCATAATAACTCAACTTGCTTATCAAAACCACTTTCCATTATTTTTTAGTAGTTTTTCTATATGTCTTTAAAAAATTCATTTGAACAATTACATTTTTTTTAATTGTTTGAACGGTTTATAGGCCTTAGAAAAAATCTTTGTCTCTCAGAAATTGCTCTGAAATTTCACAAATATTTACAAAGAAATTGTAAGTAATGCATTGAAATAATAAATAAAATAAAATAAAACAAAATATATTAGATGATAGACTTAAAACTTAGAAACTAGAAACTAACTGAAAGAATTAAAAATTAATTTTAAGCACTAAAATCACTAACACTGACACAAATATAAATAAAGATGGTGGTTGATCTGGGCACATTTCTCCCCTGATTCAGATGCGATGACTTTTTCACTTGTATTTTATTGGGAAACAAAGTTTTAAAGTTAAAATGTCTTAATGATGGATTTGTTTCAAACAAACATATCTTTTGGCTTCTCTGTATGTTGATTGATGGACTGGAGTGGTGTGGATAAGTTCTTTTTTTATCTGATTTATGGACTCTCGTTCTGACGGCACCCATTCACTTCATTTTATTAGTGACCTGCTTTAAAAACGATGCTTCATATTGTTATATACATTGTAGAATTTAATTTTCCCCTGAGATCCACTCATAATTCAAATCTCTTGTGCCAAAACAGTTGCTTATAAAGACTTTTTAGACTTTAATATGTCAATGAGGTCTGTTATGACTGCTTTTGGGTTTGCTGCTGGGTTCATGACGATCATAAGTTCTGTATGTCATGAAGTAATTGTTTTTTCTTGATTCTTTATATCTCTGGTTTAGTTCCCTTGCGTGCTCCTGAGTTGAGTCTCACAAGCCGCAGTCCCTCTGACATCCAGGTGTCGTGGCAGCCTCTGTCTCATAAGATGAGTCGTGGTCGTGTGTCTGCGTATCGCCTCTCGTACAGGACCAGCACAGACGGGGCAGTCACACAACTGGAGCTCTCAGGACACAAAACCCATCACCTCCTGGAGGGTCTCCAGCCCGACTCCACGTATCTGCTCCGCATCGCTGCAGCGACCAGTGTGGGATGGGGAGAACCATCAGCCTGGACGTCACACAGGACACCGAAGGCTTCCAGCACTAAAGGTGGAACATCTATATATCTATCTATCCATCTATTATCTATCTATCGTTTGTTCATTCACTCCTTCGCTCTATCGTTAGTTCTATCATTCGTTCTATCGTTCTGTCATTCTACCTATCGTTTGATCCTTCGTTCCTTCGTTCCTTCGTTCTATCTATCTATCTATCTATCTATCGTTCTTTGTATCATTTGTTCATTCATTCGTTCGATCTATCATTCTGTCTATCTATCTATCTATCTATCTATCTATCTATCTATCTATCTATCTATCTATCTATCTATCTATCGTTCTATCTATCTATCTATCTATCTATCTATCTATCGTTCTATCTATCTATCTATCTATCTATCTATCTATCTATCTATCTATCTATCTATCTATCTATCTATCTATCTATCGTTCTATCGTTCTATCGTTCTATCTATCATTCTTTGTATCATTTGTTCTATCATTCACTCTATCTATCTATCTATCTATCTATCTATCTATCTATCTATCTATCTATCTATCTATCTATCTATCTATCTATCTATCTATCTATCTGTCTATCTATCTATCTATCTATCTATCTATCTATCTATCTATCTATCTATCTATCTATCTATCTATCTATCTATCTATCTATTTATCTATCTATCGTTCTATCTATCTATCTATCTATCTATCTATCTATCTATCTATCTATCTATCTATCTATCTATCTATCTATCTGTCTGTCTGTCTGTCTGTCTGTCTGTCTGTCTGTCTGTCTGTCTGTCTGTCTGTCTGTCTGTCTGTCTATCTATCTATCTATCTATCTATCTATCTATCTATTTATCTATCTATCGTTCTATCGTTCTATCGTTCTATCTATCTATCTATCTATCTGTCTGTCTGTCTGTCTGTCTGTCTGTCTGTCTGTCTGTCTATCTATCTATCTATCTATCTATCTATCTATCTATTTATCTATCTATCTATCTATCTATCTATCTGTCTGTCTGTCTGTCTGTCTGTCTGTCTGTCTGTCTGTCTGTCTGTCTGTCTGTCTGTCTGTCTGTCTGTCTGTCTATCTATCTATCTATCTATCTATTTATCTATCTATCGTTCTATCGTTCTATCTATCTATCTATCTATCTATCTATCTATCTATCTATCTATCTATCTATCTATCTATCTATCTATCTATCTGTCTGTCTGTCTGTCTGTCTGTCTGTCTGTCTGTCTGTCTGTCTGTCTGTCTGTCTGTCTGTCTATCTATCTATCTATCTATCTATCTATTTATCGTTCTATCGTTCTATCTATCTATCTATCTATCTATCTATCTATCTATCTATCTATCTATCTATCTATCTATCTATCTATCTATCTATCTATCGTTCTATCTATCTATCTATCTATCGTTCTATCGTTCTATCTATCGTTCTTTGTATCATTTGTTTGATCTATCATTCGCTCTATCTATCTATCTATCTATCTATCTATCTATCTATCTATCTATCTATCTATCTATCTATCTATATATCTATCTATCTGTCTATCTGTCTATCTATCTATCTATCTATCTATCTATCTATCTATCTATCTATCTATCTATATATCTATCTATCTGTCTATCTGTCTATCTATCTATCTATCTATCTATCTATCTATCTATCTATCTATCTATCTATCTATCTATCTATCTATCTATCTATCTATCTATCTGTCTATCTATCTATCTATCTATCTATCTATCTATCTATCTATCTATCTATCTATCTATCTATCTATCTATCTATCTATCGTTCTATCGTTCTATCGTTCTATCTATCGTTCTTTGTATCATTTGTTTGATCTATCATTCGCTCTATCTATCTATCTATCTATCTATCTATCTATCTATTTATCTATCTATCTGTCTATCTATCTATCTATATATTTATCTATCTATCTATCTATCTATCTATCTATCATTTGTTCATTCGTTCGTTCGTTCGATCTATCTATCTATCTATCTATCTATCGTTCTATCTATCTTTCTTTGTATCATTTGTTAATTCATTCGTTCGATCTATCATTCGCTCTATCTATCTATCGTTCTGTCGCTTATCTCTGTCGTTCTATCTATCTTTCAATCCATCGTTCTATCGTTCTATCATTCTATCATTCTATCGTTTTATCGATCTATCATTCTATCTATTATTTGTTCGTTCGATCTATCATTGGTTCTATCTATCGATCTATATTCGTTCTATTGTTTGTACATTCTTTTATTCTATCTATTTATCTATCATTCTTTGTTTGTTATATCATTCGTTCTATCATTCTGTCGTTCTATCTACCTGTCATTTTATCGTTCTATTTATCTATCGTTCTGTCATTTATCCATTGTTCGTTCACTCTATCGTTCATTCTATGGTTCTATTTATCGCTCGTCTATTTATCTATACAGTATATCTATCATCTAATAATGTACTATAGGTGGTACAGGCTTGTCCAGGGTGGTGTTGTTGATTATTTGGTGTTTAGAGGTGAATCTTCTAATGTCTGCATGTACAAAATAGTAAAAGTTGCAACAGACATGCTTTGAAAGGATTAAGGTGAATCCTGCTCTCTTTTTCTTTGCTTTGGGCTGATAATCTTGTTAAGGCATTGCATTTGTTCCTACATGACCTTTGACCCTTCCTCTCATCCACATTGGAAAGGTTTTAGTCATGGGTTATAAAGCCAGAGCCGCAGGCCTCTACAGATCTTCCATTTTCAGAGTCCCCCACCAGCCTCAGCTCACATATCAAGCTCTGTCACCTGTGATCTACAGGAACCCACTCTGTTAGATTACTATGGTTGAATTTAACGCCTACAAAGATACACTGGAACCACAGGAAACTCTGCGGGAGTGTGTTTAATTAAGCTGAGATTGATTTAACTCCTGTGGCGCTCCTGTGAGGTCCCGTCTCGTCTGGATGAGAGAGATTCATAGCTCCAGTTGTGGCCGATAAATCCAGAAGATTTGTTCTCCTGAGGTTACAGGGCTGCTGGGGTCTGCGCTTTGAAACTTCCTATCAGATTTGTTTAACCATGCAGTTTTGGAGTCTGAGATGAGAAAGCAGTTTTAATGACAGTCAAATGAACATGCATCCTCTTGTTAGATCGCTGTCCCCATGCCAATTAAGATCCAGCCCCGGACGCCAGATCCCATCAGAAAATATCAGTTTGTCCAGTAACAGAACCACTCGTCAGCAGAGTAGTCTAATACCCAAACCCTGTTAACAGGAGGTCTTGTCTGGTACCCAAAATACCCAAAACACTATTAACAGTCTTCTGTCAGCCAAGAAGTACGCCAAAATGTTATGCCATCCTGACGATTACATCAAAATGTTGACTGAGGGAAAAGTATTAAAAGTGAAGACCAGAAGCAGGGGACGAAGTTATGATGGTAAAAAGGAGCAGAATTTATTGAATAGTCTTAGTTGCGTATGTCTCAACGCTCAGACTTCGTCTGAAGAATACAGATCCAACAAGTATTGTTATACCAAACTGTACAGCATCCCATAAACCTTGAGGTTCATAAACATGCCCTCATATCTCTTATTCATGAGGACAAACAGGCCATGAAACCACACAGTCATAAGACTAAACAACAATGGAAAAATAATAGTATAACATAAAATAAATGACCATCAATTACTGAAGCAATGAAATGGATATATAAATGACTATAATGATTATTATAAATGATTATGATTAAATGGAATAATTAAATGATAAGTCATTATAAATGAATTAAGAATATGGAAAAGAAAGTAAAATTTATGGTTGCTCTCTTGAAGCAACACACACACCGTTTGCATTTGAGGATCCTCAGATCCTTCACTCTTAACACAACTAATAATGGGTATTTTTTTCCCATAGTGCCCCTTGCGCCAGAGCTGCAGCTGGAGTCTCTGAACTGCACGACTGTGGTTTTGCGTTGGCATCTCCCGGCAGGCAGCAGCACTGGATTGCAGGGCTACAAACTTTCCTACCATGAAGAGAGCGAACCGGAAGGACAGCCGACCCAGATTCCCCCACACCAGCGCCAGCACACCATTGGAGGCCTGGGTGAGTGATAGTGACTTCAAGAAACCATGCATAACCCACCAAAATGGGGAGACTTTTATTTTGCCTGATTTGTTGTAGTGGCAGAAATGAATAAGTCAGATTCTGAATTTGAGTTGAGGATGCAGAATTGCAATTCAAATTTAAATACAGGAAAGTCAAATAAAAATGAAGTGAAATTTAAAAAAATACACAATTTAAATTCAAGTTTGTTTAAATTTTTTAAAAAAACTTTAAAAAGTTTGAAAGTTTATAGGCTTTAGAAAGAGTGGTCAATAGATATATAGATAATAAAACAGAGCAAAGTTTATAAGCAATTTATTTATAAAGCTTAATAAAATAATTAAATTAAAGTTAATAAAAAAGTACATAAAATTACAAAACTTTTACTAAAGTTAAAATTAAAAGCCAAATTGTCTCAGAAACAATTTTCACTTAGAAATTACTCATACATTTCACAAATATTTATGAAGAAATTCGAATTAATGCATTTATATAATAAATCAAATACAATAAAACAAACAAAATATTAGATGAAAATCCTAAAACTTAGAAACTAGAAACAAACTAAAGAAAATAAGTTTAATATATAATTTTAAGCACTAAAATTACTGACATGAAATGACTGAAATCAAAGTTAAACAGAAGTATATGGAGAAATACAAAAATGACAAAAGCACATTCAAATTAAACTAAAATAAAAATTAAAGTAAAAATATAACACTAAAAGTCATTTCACTTAACAGACATGTACATAGAATTTGTACTATGTAATGCATGGAAAAGTAATGCATTAAAATAAAATAATAAAAATATTAGATGAAAGACTTAAAATTTAGAAACTAACTGAAAGAAAATAAGTTTTAAGATTTAATTGAAAGCACATTAAAATTAAACGTGAACGTTAACTTTCATAGATAGATAGACAGATAGAAAACAAATAAATATAAATATTTATACATTTTAAGTAAAAAAAAAAAAAGGTAAACTTTTACCACTGGTTTGAATTTTAAAAGTGAATATGAAGTAACAAAAAACTATTTACCCTGAAAATGCTTTTTTTTTTTTTTACATGGTGGAAAACACCTTATTTCCCAGAATGCATCAGCTGTGATTAATACATTTATTTGAATTGCAATTCAGTAATTTACTTTTGTCTGTCAATTTAATTCAACTTTCATGTGTGTTGGTGCTAATTCAGTTCAAATTTCTCATGAATTAAAAGGGAAGTATTCAGCTCTGTATTTTGCTCAACCCTGACATCTTGAGACCAGTTGAACTAATTAAGTAGTTTGTCACACTGTCTTAAGAGCAAGATGTGATGCCTCACGCTCACATTTTCCTATCTGCCTGATGAATGTTCTCATGTTGTTTATTGATTATTCTTCATTACTGTTCATTGCTTCATCCCGAGTCTCTAAATGAACAGGCCAGGAACAAAAGCACTGAAGTGTTTTCAGATATGTAGATTTGTGGCTGTCCTCCCTAAACTCCCAGTGACCCTCCCCCCATGACCTCTGACCCTGCCAGCCCCGCTGCCTAAGTGCTGGTCAGTGCTGGTCTTCCCATGAGCCTCTGGAGGAGGGCGTTGCATGTTTGTGATGTGCTCGCCCTCTTGTGCCGCCAAAGGTCACTCTCGTCTGTGGCCACAAATGCTGTCCCACAATGCTTTGCTTGACCAGTGGCCATCTGTGGCCGGAGAGAGGTCAGCCAGCTGGTCAGCAGCTGATATTTAAATCAGACTGGATACAATATTTGCATAAGTATTACATGAAATTACTGTCATCTGCTGATTGGAATTTAGTTTAATGTGGGTTGCCAAATATCTCATTTGATTCACATAGACAGCACTGAGGTTAAATGAGGAGCAAATAGAGACTTTTGCTTAATAGTTTCAGATGTTCTTCCTTAGAAATACACATTTCAGAAAAGATATCAATAATGTCGCAGAATGACATCTAGTCTGTAACCAAAAGCTCATGCATTTCTCATCGGATGATTTGAGCTGCTTCATATTTATTTTTTAGTTCTATACTCTTGCTAGAGGACAACTAGTGACTTATTTGTAAAAATAGCCAAAAATACATTGTATTGGTTAAAAAATTAATTATTCTTTTAAGCCAAAAATCATTGGGATATTAAGTAAAGATCATGTTCCATCAAAATATTTTGTAGGTTTCCTACTGTAAATAAATCAAAACTTAGTTTTTGATTAGTAATATGCATGACTAAGAACTTCATTTGGACAACTTTAAAGGTGATTTTATCAATATTTAGATTTTATTGTACCCTCAGATTTCTGGTTTTCAAATAGTTTTATCTCAGCCAGATATTGCCCTATCCTAACAAACCATACATCAATGGAAAGCTTATTTATTTCGAAGATTTTCCATTTTCCATTACAAATATCTAAACATTCTTATTATTCATTATTCTGACTCCATTTTCTTGTTATAAGCATAATTGTTGATATTTTTTCTAAAAACAAGACTTAGTATATTATGTAAATCTGCATCTCAGGTAAACATCTTGATTTAAGAATGAAAAACAAGACAAAAATACTGAGGAAGAACTTTTTTTGTGTTAGTTGAATGATTTAGATAGTATACACTACCAGTCAAAAGTTTTTGAACAGTAAGATTTTTTATGTTTTTTAAGAAGTCTCTTCTGCTCAAAAAAGCCTGCATTTATTTGATCCAAAGTACAGCAAAAGCTCTCAAATTGTGAAATATTTTTACTATTTAATATAACTGCTTTCTATTCGAATGTATTTTAAAACGTAATTTATTTCTTTGATCAAACCTGAATTTTCAGAGTCATTACACCAGTCTTCAGTGTCACACGATCCTTCAGAAATCATTCTAATAAGCTGATTTGCTGCTCCAGAAAAAATTTCTTCTTATTATTATTATCAATATTTAAAACAGTCAAGTACATTTTTTCACTATACCATTCAAAAGCCATTTAAAATGATAGAAATTAATACTCAAGGATGCTTTAAATTGATCAAAGGTGATGATAAATGTGAACCCTGCATAGTTTGGGCCATAAAAATATTCTATTGTTTGTATATATTTATTTTGTATCCATGCTATGTCTGTTTCTTTTTACATGTACATACGTGTTCAATTTAAGTTACTTTATTGTATGTTTAGTATAAGTTTGCACTGAGGTTCAGCTGCATTTTATAAATACTGGTGACAGTTGAGAGAGTTACCGTTACCGTGACAACTGCGGCGCATCTTTAGACAACAAAGAGGACCGCTTGGGCAACCACTAACTCTTGTCTCTGTCTCTTTCATTTGCAATTTAAGGTTAGTTAAATTTATTAAAATTGATACTAAACTTTAATTCACATGCTTTAATGTTTAAATAATTTGTTACAGTTGATTATTTTTGTAATTGTGTAATTCAAAGATACTTGTGTAAGAGGAAATTTCAAACATGTATCATTTAACTGAGTTGTTAATGTACTATACTTACCTGAAATACTTACCAATTTGTTATGAGTATGTCCAGATGTGTATAAGGAGGTTATTTATTTATTTATTTACTGTGATTTCAGTATTTTTATGTATTATTACCGTGTAACAAAGTATCAGTACAATGTATATTTAAGACAACAAAGAGGACCGCTTGGGCAACCACTAACTCTTGTCTCTGTCTCTTTCATTTGCAATTTAAGAGAGTACTACAAATTTTGGAGGCACCGCTGGGATGTGTATAGGGTGGTTCATCTTCTTGACCAGCAGAGCCCCATCCTGTAACATTCATACTTACCTACAAGACAAGCAGCTGAGTGAAGTGGTTTTACGAAACTGATTGAGCAGTGCACGCACTTGAGGTACAGTGACTACAAGAGGCTGCAAAGTCAAGTCAGTGAGTAAACGTCCACTTTCATCATACTGTCAAGCCACTGCAGATAAAGATGGATACACTTCAGAGCCTTCAGGAAGAAATAGGTGAAAGACTGTGTACATTAACGCGAG